>NC_092288.1:24420587-24503087 GCF_036320965.1 Panulirus ornatus | reverse complement strand
TGCCACCATCTGGCCATGTTTAAGTACAATTCGGCCCTTAACATTCCCCCACACCCACACACCCCCACGCTGGGTGTGGGTGTGGGGGTGTGTGGGAGGGAGGTGGACCACTGTCTACATTTTTCTTTGTTTATTTTTGTTAAATCGAAAACAAAAAGTGGTTGGCCAAGTGGAGCAGCCAACCGGGCGGTGTGTGTGTGTGTGTGTGTGTCATGTAACTGGGAGTTACCGTACGCTGAGTTACGTTCACGCTTCACTGATAACAGCTGATGTGTTACCCAGGTGTAACACACACACACACACACACACACACACACAAGCACACGGGCCCTCAACCCTTCGCAGGTACACTAGCAAATATGTGCGGTGTGTCATATGTATCACACACACACACACACACACACACACTCTCTCTCTCTCTCTCTCTCTCTCTCTCTCTCTCTCTCTCTCTCTCTCTCTCTCTCTCTCTCTCTCTCTCTCTCTCCCTCTCTCTGTGTGTGTGTGTGTGTGTGTGTGTGTGTGTGCTCGGTTCATTTCAGCACGAACGTAGGGTCCAGTGAACGTTCTTGTTGTGTTTACCGTCACGAAGACGCGCGCGTTCAACTTGACACCCCAAAGAGCAATACAGATATAGAACTCACACTAACGAGCCATGTTGATCTCCCAGTGAGGATCTCTGAGTCTGCGCAAGAGAGTTGAGGAAGTCGAACGTGAGCGTGGTAAGAGCACAAGAAGAGAATGTAAATGATATAAAGAAATACATGTAAATGTTTACGTAAATACCTATCTCTACTTGCCTATTTGTACTGTACGGGGAAGGAGTTCTATATTGATGGGGTCCCGTCTCTTGTACTGTACGGGGAGGGAGTTCTATGCTGGTGGGAGCCCCATCTCTTGTACTGTACGGGGAGGGAGTTCTACACTGGTGGGGTCCCCATTTCTTGTACTGTACTGGGAGGGAGTTCTACAGTGGTGAGGCCCCATCTCTTGTACTGTACTGGGAGGGAGTTCTACACTGGTGGGGTCCCCATTTCTTGTGCTGTACGGGGAGGGAGTTCTACACCGGTGGGGTCCCATCTCTTGTACTGTATGGGTAGGGAGTTCTACACGTGGGACCCCATCTATTGTACTGTACGGGGAGGGAGTTCTACTCCAGTGGGGTCCCATCTCTTGTGCTGTACGGGAAAGGAGTTCTACACTGGTTGGGTCCCATCTCTTGTAATGTACGGGGAGGGAGTTCTACACTCGTGGGGTCCCATCTCTTGTATTGTACGGGGAGGAAGTTCTACACTGGTGAGGTTTCATCTCTTGTACTGTACGGGGAGGGAGTTCTACACTGGTGGGGTCCCATCTCTTGTACTGTACGGGGAGGGAGTTCTACACTGGTGGGGTCCCCATCTCTTGTACTGTATGGGGAGGGAGTTCTACACTGGTGAGGCCCCATCTCTTGAACATTCTCTGGTATCACACAATCTCTCGAACTGATGTATGGTATTTGCATTAACTGAATAACCAAACAGACACAAGTAATGTATGTCAAGTTTGTTCTTAAAGGTATCTGTGTGTCTCTCTCTCAGTCATATATCATCACATACATTAACAATCATGTTGAAGAAGAAGAAGAAGAAGAAGAAGAAGGAGAAGAAGGAGAAGAAGAAGGAGAAGAAGAAGGAGAAGAAGAAGACGAAGTAGAAGAAGAGGAAGGAAAAGAAGAAGAAGAAGAAGGAGAAGAAGAAGAAGAAGAAGGAGAAGAAGGAGAAGAAGAAGACGAAGTAGAAGAAGAAGAAGGAAAAGAAGAAGAAGAAGAAGAAGAAGAAGAAGAAGAAGAAGAAGAAGGAGAAGAAGGAGAAGAAGAAGACGAAGTAGAAGAAGAGGAAGGAAAAGAAGAAGAAGAAGAAGGAGAAGAAGAAGAAGAAGAAGAAGTAGAAGAAGAAGAAGAAGGAAAAGAAGAAGAAGGAGAAGAAGAAGTAGGAGAAGAAGAAGAAGAAGAAGAAGAAGAAGACGAACAAGAAGGAACCATTTAAAGTAAAACGTTTGTCCACGAGTATGCATCCCTTGTTACGAGCGAAATCACACGACTCTACCCTTAAATAACCTATTCATTCACGGTTATTAAAACGTTTTGAAAAAATTGATTGAAATGACCACTTTGTCCTTATCTCTTTTGGGTCTTCCAGTCGGCTGTCACAAGATGTGTTTCTCAGTCCGAAGATAATATTGGTTCCTGACAGCTATGCTTTCCTCGTTGCGTCTACGTCTTGTATCAGTTTGGATCACCCAAAGTGAACACAGTAGCCAGGCTAATGATGCGCCAGTGAACTAGATAGAGTGAAGAATATTTTTTTCTAGTGAGTGAAACACAAATGCCATTACCATTTATTTTATCTATTTTTTTTTCATACTATTCGCCATTTCCTGCGTTAGCGAGGTAGCATTAAAAACAGAGGACTGAGCCTTTCAGGGAAAGCCTCACTTGGCCCCCTTCTCTGTTCCTTCTTTTGGAAAATTAAAAACGAGAGGGGAGGATTTCCAGCCCCCCGCTCCCTCCCCTTTTAGTCGCCTTCTTCGACACGCAGGGAATACGTGGCAAGTATTTTTTTCTCCCTTATCCCCAGGGATATATATATATATATATATATATATATATATATATATATATATATATATATATATATATATATATATATATATATCGGGGTCGACGTGCTGTCAGTGGATTGAACCAGGGCATGTGAAGCGTCTGGGGTAAACCATGGAAAGTTGTGTGGGGCCTGGATGTGGAAAGGGAGCTGTGGTTTCGGGCGTTATTGCATGACAGCTAGAGACTGAGTGTGAGCGAATGGGGCCTTTGTTGTTTTTTCCTGGCGCTGCCTCGCGCACATGAGGGGGGAGGGGGATGTTATTCCGTGTGTGGCGGGGTGGCGATGGGGGTGAGTAGGGGCAGACTGTGTGAATTGTGTGCATGTGTGTATATATGTGTGTGCATTGGGATGTGTGGGTGTGTATGTTTGCGTGTGTGGACGTGTGTGTGTATGCATGTGTGTGGGGGTGGGTTGGGCCATTTCTTTCGTCTATTTCCTTGCGCTACCTCGCAGGCGCGGTCGACAGCGACAAAGCAATATATATATATATATATATATATATATATATATATATATATATATATATATATATATATATATATATATCCTAAGAGTCCAGGGGGAAAATGAAAGACGACGATAAGTTCCCAAGTGCACTTTCGTGTAATAATCACATCATCAGGGGAGACACAAGAGAGAAATATAACAGTCAGTTGATATATAAGAAAGCGAGGCGGGTTCCAGACTGATCCCTGTGGTACGCCACTTGTTACGTTCGTGAAGCTTGTCCAGTCATTGCCTCTAATTTCCAGTCCCTCAACCCATTTTCCTCAGCCTCGAGCTACATTATCGAGTGCTTGCTAAATGGAAAGCATCAACGGTGCGCTTTGCGGTCATCAGACATGATGGATATACCGTGATAATAATGAACTAGATTTGTCAGACATAAACGATTTCTTGTTTTGAGTCAGAGATAAACAAAAAGAAGAAGAGATACGATTCTTGCTCGTATTGCGGACGTAACTGTATCACTCACCTGTCAACCCGTTATCTGTTATCTTCCTGTTTGCTCAAGGGCGGAGGGAGAGATTAAGGGCAAAGGCTTGAGGGCCAATTCAGGCCCATTGGTCGAGGGGAACCTTACTCAAGCAGGTTCATACCAGCCCGGCCCTCGTCACACTGCGTGTTACGGTAATTTCCAGACACAGCTGGGTGGTGAGTGAGTACGATCCTAGAACATTGTACGACCGTTGAACGCGAGAGCACGATCGTTGAACGCAAGAGCACGATCGTTGAACATCGACGGTGGGGGTCCTTGAGCTCGAAGATACGACCCTTAGGGCACGATGGCCTGGCTTTTGACCTGACCTTTGAAGATCAAAGAGACCAGGAGTTCACACTTTGTGCTCTTACTATCTTGGTCAAGGGTAAAATGGGTAGTGGAGGATCTCCACATGTTTCCCAGGGGCGTGTGTGTTGTGTGTGTGTGTGTGTGTGTGTGGCAGGACACACCACAACATCCCCGACCACACTGGTGTGTTGTTCTTCACTCGCTCGAACTTACCTTCTGGACGGAGCGCCCTTGGGCTGCGTCCTGCACCTCCAGGTACTGCAGGTATGGATCTTCGTGGTCCTCTGCTGTCCTGGCCCAGGTCATGAGGTAGGCCAGGCTGTGGCACACAACCCCGAGGTCGATGGTCACGGGCAAGACGCCCAGGAAGGACAGTATCACCAGCTTGAGGAAGACCAGGGACAGGAAGACCATCTGGAGACCCGAGAGCTCGCCCAGCTCGACTCCGTTGGTGTTGGTTGGGGTGACGTCTATGGATGGGTTCTCGCTGTGCACCGGGGTCTGTCGCAAGGCCAGCACTAACACAGCCAGCAAGAACGCTACCCACACACTCCTCTCACCCTGCATTTTCCCTCCACAACGATGGTCCTGGCGCTAACCGTGCCCCGTTTTCCTTCTCCGTCGAGCGAAAATGAGATGAGGTTTAGATAAACATCTGGCATTAGACTCGACCTAGGCGTGGGGCTAACTGGCGACGCGTGGTCCTTTGGGCAAGAAACTCTGTTCCCTCTGCAGTGGAGGACGAGGCAACACCAACGAAGGGGCACACAGTAGTGATCACCACCGTGGATGACCCACCCTCTGCTGGACCAGACATCCCCACACCCCACACCCCCACACCCCGGCTGCCGCTGTATGAACTAGATTAAAGTATTATTCCTCCACCTTCGTCTAGCAATGAGACGAACCGAGATAACTTGGATGGCGGAGTAGCAGCTGTATCTTCTGTTTCCTTTCTTACTCTGACAGGCACAAGCTAAGGTCTGGATCTTACCAAGAAGACGAAAGGATTGAAAGGATTATAATCACATACAGAGTTCCACACCCCCACCCACCATCATCGTACACCCCCCACTTCCTCCTCAGGAGGTGAAATGAAGAGCCAATAGCAATTGCAGGTTTCACGCACCTCTTCCTAGGCCAGCGACCAATGGCGAGGGAGGAGAAGGGTGACGTCACGTGACACTGCAGGACGTGAGGATGGGCCACACACACACCTCATGTGTATTGCACGAAGGAAGAAATGAAGCCGCCATGACACACACACACACACACACAACACACACACACACAACACACACACACACACACACACACACACACACACGATGATCACTGGAGATACTGTTCTCACAATAACCTCATATATTTGAGACCCAACTGTGCTCTCGCGAGGGAAAAAGTGGTCTGAGGTGTATGTCTTGTGGAACACATCTTCCTGCATACATGTGTCGATAATGATCATGTTGATAATAATGATAATGATGATAATAATCATGATGATGATGATAATAATGATAATTATGATGATGATAATAGTAATAATAGTGATATCCACAGATGAACAGTTGACCAAATAATGATAAGTGCAGCTGACACCAATTTTGTACTGGTCTGACGACCCACACCAGCTGCTGTGGGCGGGTCTGGACCCACACCAGCTGCTGTGGGCGGGTCTGGACCCACACCAACTGTTGTGGGAGGGTCTGGACCCACACCAGCTGCCGAGGGCGGGTCTAGACCCCACACCAGCTGCCGTGGGCGGGTCTGGACCCACACCAGCTGCTGTGGGCGGGTCTGGACCCACACCAGCTGCTGTGGGCGGGTCTGGACCCACACCAACTGTTGTGGGAGGGTCTGGACCCACACCAGCTGCCGAGGGCGGGTCTAGACCCACACCAGCTGCCGTGGGCGGGTCTGGACCCACACCAACTGCCGTGGGCGGGTCTGGACCCACACCAACTGCCGTGGGCGGGTCTGGACCCACACCAACTGCTGTGGGCGGGTCTGGACCCACACCAATTGTTGTGGGCGGGTCTGGACCCACACCAACTGCTGTGGGCGGGTCTGGACCCACACCAACTGTTGTGGGCGGGTCTGGACCCACACCAACTGCTGTGGGAGGGTCTGGACCCACACCAACTGTTGTGGGCGGGTCTGGACCCACACCAACTGTTGTGGGCGGGTCTGGACCCACACCAACTGCCGTGGGCGGGTCTGGACCCACACCAACTGCTGTGGGCGGGTCTGGACCCACACCAACTGCTGTGGGCGGGTCTGGACCAACACCAACTGCCGTGGGCGGGTCTGGACCCACACCAACTGCTGTGGGCGGGTCTGGACCCACACCAACTGTTGTGGGCGGGTCTGGACCCACACCAACTGCTGTGGGCGGGTCTGGACCCACACCAACTGCTGTGGGCGGGTCTGGACCCACACCAACTGCCGTGGGCGGGTCTGGACCCACACCAACTGCTGTGGGCGGGTCTGGACCCACACCAACTGCTGTGGACGGGTCTGGACCCACACCTAACTGCTGTGGGCGGGTCTGGACCCACACCAACTGCTGTGGACGGGTCTGGACCCACACCAACTGCTGTGGGCGGGTCTGGGACCACACCAGTGGGGGCGGGTCTGGACCCACACCAACTGCTGTGGGCGGGTCTGGACCCACACCAACTGCTGTGGGCGGGTCTGGACTCACACCAACTGCTATTGGAGGGTCTGGACCCACACCAATTGGTGTGGGAGAGTCTGGACCCACACCAGCTGCTGTGGGCGGGCCTGGTGCTGGCTCCACCACCCACACCAGCTGCTGTGGGCGGGCCTGGTGCTGGCCACCACCACCCACACCAGCTGCTGTGGGCGGGCCTGGTGCTGGCCACCACCGCCACCCACACCAGAAGAGCAGCGAGAACGTATTTACCTTTCCCACCAGCCATAACAGCACCAGGTGAGGCAACACACAGGACGCATACATACACAGCAAGTGTTGGGGCTGGGAGACCTGATGATGATGATGATAGAAATTCCAGAGACAGAAAGAAAGAAGAAACTCTCATGAAATCATGTCGGCAAATTAAAGGGAGACACAGAGGAAAGGAAAATGAATCATGAATAGATGAGGAAGAGGCTGAATGTGGTGAAGAAATGCCAGAGATTAAAGAGACGATGAATAGACATGTTTGGAGATGGAGGAACATGGATGGAGTGATGCCAGGTGATGCTACACAGACAGACCGGCTCTGTGGCTCGTGTTACAGAGAAGATAATGTTGGTCACAGACAGTCTAACGCGTCATCAGAGCAAATAAAACCTCAAGAAACGAGAGAAGAAATTGAACGAAAACACTAGTTACGAAGGCATGATCAGACTCTTGAGGTCCCCAAGTAGAGCGTAAAGTCAAAGGACATTGGTCTATTTTCGTATGAGTTCCTGACCCCAAAATTTCCTACTAGAGAAATGCTGAAGGATGATAAAAGTTGAGGAAAAGAATTGGATCAGATAGGTGGATTAGAAAGCGAGATGATATATATATATACAGCGATCCAGTGTACATATGAAGTGGGTTGTTCATGTTCCTTCACCATTTTCCCGCTTCGTTGTGAGTGCTGAGCACCTGTTTACCAGTCTGGCACATCATTAAAGAGGTGGTTAAGAGAGGACCAGAGGGTGAATAACCACTTAATACCCTTCTATGAAAACATACATTGGAAGGCACCAACCATCTTGTGGTAATCCCGATATCCTTCGAAGGATGAAGATAGCAGTTAAGTGAAGGAGTTATTATTTTTGTGACCCACTTGGCGTGGACAAAACATACCCCATATAAGGCCCGTCTAGATGGAAAGAAATTTGAGGAAGAGAATGTAGAAGTAAACCAGGGCTCCTCATATGTTTCTGGACCTGGCTATTGAAAAGTAAAAAGGTCGTAGAAAGAGCGAAAGACGAGGAGGAAGGTATTTCCAAAGCTAAGCTGTTCGAGGGAAAAAAGGAGGTATAATAAAAGCTAATCCTCGAATGGTCAGTCTCCACACAGAAACTGTGGGAAGCATCGACCATACAAGTGCATCGGGTCCACACCCTGTGGGGCGGGGTTACACGGACAGACAGCTCAGGAGAGCGGTGACCAAAATGACACCTGCAAGAGAGAGAGAGAGAGAGAGAGAGAGAGAGAGAGAGAGAGAGAGAGAGAGAGAGAGAGAGAGAACATGGCGGCTTACGGAGAGACAGAGATGGCTGAGGAGTTTTTAGTTATGTCAGAATCAGTGAAACTTGAAAGGCTTTTGACCTCACTCTGGTCAATACATAAGGTGGAGGATCAGCTACCCCCCGGACTCCATACTCGAGTGAGTACAAACCCTCTTTCGGTATATGACAGATGCAAGAAAATGAGTCATGGCACCTGTGCAACACTCCCAGCTTTCGGGAGGCAGGCATTGTAATGTGGATCATGTCCTTTTTCCAGGACAGAGCGGAGGCCATGTTTATATTAAACACTGGGTTGAATGGCAGTGTTTTGAAGTTGAACGTAGGGAAAACGAACGATTCTTAGAAATATGGGAAGAAAATTCGGTTTCCTTCTGTTCTGTTTAACTAAATTGCTGCTTCAGGATCGCGAAATGCTGCACAAATCTGAACTCAGGGAGGAGATGAGTTCAGTACGAGATAGAGATGAGTTCAGTACGAGATAGAGAGGGGATAGTGATCAGATGGGAGGGAAAAGTGAGCTGAAGTGTGTTACGTGGAAGCATCAGCTTATGAAGGAATAGGATGATCTAATCAGAGAGGAAAGAGACTGTAGGCGGTAAGCGAGAACCCTGGGGAACTCCGGTCTTGATAGGGAAGGCGCTACGTCCACGACTACGACAATGGAAGGGCCAGAGACGAAACACAGGTGAGCAAAAAAAGAAAATAAATGTAAAGGAGTCTAGAATGTGAGACTTGTGCCCCATCCTGTCAAATGCTTTGGACATGTTGAGGGATACGACGAAGGTTAAATCCCTGAGCGAGGAGGACTAGAGGAGTAAACATGGCGAAATTCATACTGGTGATCAGAGAGAAAGAACTGGCGTTGTGTTACGGTTTATTTTCTTTATTAAATCTAGGATGGTTTTAACACACTCTAAGCTTCAGGTCGAAGGCCGAGCGGTCGTGCTCAAGGATTTTATAACGTCTCGCTCATGGGTCCTCCTCGAAAAGAGGCTGTTCACTCAGCACCTTCCAGGCAGCAATGAGGGAAGGTGTTACTTAAGGTGCGAGGCGAACGCAGTTCACAGCTGGGAACTCTGGAGAGCCACAGGTTGTGGAGGGTAGTGGAGGATCTCCACATGTTTACCAGAGGCGTGTGTGTGTGTGTGTGTGTGTGTGGCAGGACACACCACAACATCCCCGACCACACTGGTGTGTTGTCCTTCACTCGCTCGAACTTACCTTCTGGACGGAGCGCCCTTGGGCTGCGTCCTGCACCTCCAGGTACTGGAGGAAGGTGTCCACACCATCGTAACGTAGGCTCCAGCTGAGGAGGTGGAGGACATTTGCCCACACAACCCCGAGGTCGATGGTCAGAGGCAAGACGCCCAGGAAGGTGAGGGTCACCAGTTTGAGGAAGACCAAGGACAAGAAGACCACCTGCAGACCCGACAGCTCGCCCAGTTCGACTCGCTCGGAATTTAGGGGCGTGACGAAGATGGAGCCACCATCCACGGGGGCCTGTGTGTACAAGGCCAGCGCAAGTGCCACCAGGAACGGGGCCCAAATACACTTGACGCCCTTCATGTTCTCCGAAGGACTTCGACGGGTGATTATGTAGTTCGCGTAAACACTTGGATCTGACGCGCGTATCGCGTAAACACTTGGATTTGACGCGCGTATAGGGCGTATAGGTCCCTCCTTCAACCAGACCAGCCAGTGGCTGCTGTGCTGATGACGACCAGGCGACAGCGACGAAGGACGACACAGGAGTGGTCCTCGCTACGCGTCACTGCCCTCCACCAGACCCGTACCTCCGTCTCGTTCCACCGCCGCGGAAAAATGAAGTCGACTGAGTCAATATTTACCCTCATTTGCATATACGGCCCGAGTGGAGGACATGCGCAGGAAAAAGGTGTGTTACGTTGCTGGAGACTTCATCCAAATAGTGGCACTAGCGAAGAGCTGTTGAGAATGGACTCGAACCCACGTCCACACAACACTCACTCGAGGACCTGGAATGGAAGCCAATGACGGATGCAAATCCCACCGCTATTATTTCGTCATCCAGCGACCAATAGCGAAGGAGGACAGTAGTGACGTCAGGTGACACTTGACCTGGAGATGGGGTCGTCGGAGCGTACTGTATAGGACGAAGCCACACTGCGCACGGTGACCCCTCGTGTTATGATACAGAAATTACTGTACGTCCGGGACTTTGTTGTTAACAACCAGATGTTGTGTGTGTGTGTGTGTGTGTGTGTGTGTGTGTGTGTGTGTGTGTGTGTGTCTCACCCTTCCCACTGAGAGAGAGAGGGGTGAGTCCTTCCCACTGAGGCCGTGACAGGTCGTAAGGTAAGGCCCACTTCACGTCTAACCCAGACAGAACAGACCTTTTTTATGGTCTGTTATCTACCATGTGTTGGTCGAATGTGTCTGGTAGGCAGCCATGGTCTGTCTACCAGTTCTACCAGCCCGGTTCTCCCCCCCCGGGGGGGGGGGGGGGGTGACGACGTCGTGGGGCCACCACTTCAGTGGCCGTCAAGGATCACTCCTTGGGCGCTTGTGATTTTCACCTCTGCATCACCTCCACGTGGGCTCCGTTGGCTCAACCAATTCCGTCTCACAACCCACAACACGGAGCTCACATGACTCGTCCATCTCACAACCCACAACACGGAGCTCACATGACGCGTCCATCTCACAATCCACAACACGGAGCTCACATGACTCACTCGTCCATCTCACAACCCACAACACGGAGCTCACATGACTCGTCCATCTCACAACCCACAACACGGAGCTCACATGACTCACTCGTCCATCTCACAACCCACAACACGGAGCTCACATGACTCACTCGTCCATAGGATGTGTGTGTTTGTGTGTGGTGATCGGTAACCCCGCCCACCTTACACAGGGTAACCACTGGAAACACATTACTCTCACAACCTCACATGAAATACGTTACTCTCACAACCTTACATGAAATACGTTACTCTCACAACCTTACATGAAATACGTTACTCTCACAACCTTACATGAAATACGTTACTCTCACAACCTCACATGAAATACGTTACTCTCACAACCTTACATGAAATACGTTACTCTCACAACCTTACATGAAATACGTTACTCTCACAACCTCACATGAAATACGTTACTCTCACAACCTTACATGAAATACGTTACTCTCACAACCTCACATGAAATACGTTACTCTCACAACCTCACATGAAATACGTTACTCTCACAACCTCACATGAAATACGTTACTCTCACAACCTCACATGAAATGCGTTACTCTCACAACCTTACATGAAATACGTTACTCTCACAACCTCACATGAAATACGTTACTCTCACAACCTCACATGAAATACGTTACTCTCACAACCTCACATGAAATACGTCACTCTCACAACCTTACATGAAATACGTTACTCTCACAACCTTACATGAAATACGTTACTCTCACAACCTCACATGAAATACGTTACTCTCACAACCTTACATGAAATACGTTACTCTCACAACCTCACATGAAATACGTTACTCTCACCACCTCACATGAAACACGTTACTCTCACAACCTTACATGAAATACGTTACTCTCACAACCTTACATGAAATACGTTACTCTCACAACCTCACATGAAATACGTTACTCTCACAACCTTACATGAAATACGTTACTCTCACAACCTTACATGAAATACGTTACTCTCACAACCTTACATGAAACACGTTACTCTCACAACCTTACATGAAACACGTTACTCTCACAACCTTACATGAAATACGTTACTCTCACAACCTCACATGTTATACGTTACTCTCACAACCTCACATGAAATACGTTACTCTCACAACTTCACATGTTATGCGTTACTCTCACAACCTCACATGAAATACGTTACTCTCACAACCTCACATGAAATACGTTACTCTCACAACCTCACATGAAATACGTTACTCTCACAACCTCACATGAAATACGTTACTCTCACAACCTTACATGAAGTACGTTACTCTCACAACCTTACATGAAATACGTTACTCTCACAACCTCACATGAAATACGTTACTCTCACAACCTCACATGAAATACGTTACTCTCACAACCTTACATGAAGTACGTTACTCTCACAACCTTACACGAAATACGTTACTCTCACAACCTTACATGAAATACGTTACTCTCACAACCTTACATGAAATACGTTACTCTCACAACCTTACATGAAATACGTTACTCTCACAACCTTACATGAAATACGTTACTCTCACAACCTCACATGAAATGCGTTACTCACAACCTCACATGAAATACGTTACTCTCACAACCTCACATGAAATACGTTACTCTCACAACCTCACATGAAATACGTTACTCTCACAACCTCACATGAAGTATGTGGCTCATGAGGGCGCAGTCCTTCATGTGGTTATGGTAATGATGATAATGATGATAATAATGATGATAATGATGATAATAATGATGATAATGATGATAATAGTCATGATAATTATGATATTAATTATGATAGTACTGGCCCCCACCACCCACACCAGCTGCTGTGGGCGGACCTGGTGCTGTCTCAGATTACAGTATTGACCCAGTGTTATGTCAGTATTACAGTATTGACCCAGTGTTATGTCAATGTTACAGTATTGACCCAGTGTTATGTCAGTGTTACAGTATTGACCCAGTGTTATGTCAATGTTGCAGTATTGACCCAGTGTTATGTCAGTGTTACAGTATTGACCCAGTGTTATGTCAATGTTACAGTATTGACCCAGTGTTATGTCAGTATTACAGTACTGGGTAATGATCACTTTGTGCTCCACTCCACCCCCCCCTTTTTTTTTGTTTTGATGACGTACACCACAATTATAAACCACCAGTTGGTCAATACGTACACCACAATTATAAACCACCAGTTGGTCAATACGTACACCACAATTATAAACCACCAGTTGGTCAACACGTACACCACAATTATAAACCACCAGTTGGTCAATACGTACACCACAATTATAAACCACCAGTTGGTCAATACGTACACCACAATTATAGAATACCAGTTGGTCAATACGTACACCACAATTATAAACCACCAGTTGGTCAATACGTACACCACAATTATAAACCACCAGTTGGTCAATACGTACACCACAATTATAAACCACCAGTTGGTCAATACGTACACCACAATTATAGAATACCAGTTGGTCAATACGTACACCACAATTATAAACCACCAGTTGGTCAATACGTACACCACAATTATAAACCACCAGTTGGTCAATACGTACACCACAATTACAAACCACCAGTTGGTCAATACGTACACCACAATTATAAACCACCAGTTGGTCAATACGTACACCACAATTATAAACCACCAGTTGGTCAATGCGTACACCACAATTATAAACCACCAGTTGGTCAATACGTACACCACAATTATAAACCACCAGTTGGTCAATACGTACACCACAATTATAGAATACCAGTTGGTCAATACGTACACCACAATTATAAACCACCAGTTGGTCAATACGTACACCACAATTATAAACCACCAGTTGGTCAATACGTACACCACAATTATAAACCACCAGTTGGTCAACACGTACACCACAATTATAAACCACCAGTTGGTCAATACGTACACCACAATTATAAACCACCAGTTGGTCAACACGTACACCACAATTATAAACCACCAGTTGGTCATTACGTACACCACAATTATAAACCACCAGTTGGTCAATACGTACACCACAATTATAAACCACCAGTTGGTCAATACGTACACCACAATTATAGAATACCAGTTGGTCAATACGTACACCACAATTATAGAATACCAGTTGGTCAATACGTACACCACAATTATAAACCACCAGTTGGTCAACACGTACACCACAATTATAAACCACCAGTTGGTCAACACGTACACCACAATTATAAACCACCAGTTGGTCAATACGTACACCACAATTATAAACCACCAGTTGGTCAATACGTACACCACAATTATAGAATACCAGTTGGTCAATACGTACACCACAATTATAAACCACCAGTTGGTCAACACGTACACCACAATTATAAACCACCAGTTGGTCAATACGTACACCACAATTATAAACCACCAGTTGGTCAACACGTACACCACAATTATAAACCACGAGTTGGTCAACACGTACACCACAATTATAAACCACCAGTTGGTCAATACGTACACCACAATTATAAACCACCAGTTGGTCAGTACTTACACCACAATTATAGAATACCAGTTGGTCAATACGTACACCACAATTATAGAATACCAGTTGGTCAATACGTACACCACAATTATAAACCACCAGTTGGTTAACACGTACACCACAATTATAAACCACCAGTTGGTCAATACGTACACCACAATTATAAACCACCAGTTGGTCAATACGTACACCACAATTATAGAATACCAGTTGGTCAATACGTACACCACAATTATAGAATACCAGTTGGTCAATACGTACACCACAATTATAAACCACCAGTTGGTCAACACGTACACCACAATTATAAACCACCAGTTGGTCAACACGTACACCACAATTATAAACCACCAGTTGGTCAATACGGACACCACAATTATAAACCACCAGTTGGTCAATACGTACACCACAATTATAGAATACCAGTTGGTCAATACGTACACCACAATTATAAACCACCAGTTGGTCAACACGTACACCACAATTATAAACCACCAGTTGGTCAATACGTACACCACAATTATAAACCACCAGTTGGTCAATACGTACACCACAGTTATAAACCACCAGTTGGTCAATACGTACACCACAATTATAAACCACCAGTTGGTCAATACGTACACCACAATTATAAACCACCAGTTGGTCAATACGTACACCACAATTATAGAATACCAGTTGGTCAATACGTACACCACAGTTATAAACCACCAGTTGGTCAATACGTACACCACAATTATAAACCACCAGTTGGTCAATACGTACACCACAATTATAGAATACCGGTTGGTCAATACGTACACCACAATTATAAACCACCAGTTGGTCATTACTTACACCACAATTATAAACCACCAGTTGGTCAATACGTACACCACAATTATAAACCACCAGTTGGTCATTACTTACACCACAATTATAGAATACCTGTTGGTCAATACGTACACCACAATTATAAACCACCAGTTGGTCATTACGTACACCACAATTATAAACCACCAGTTGGTCAATACTGTAGACACAGAAAATGGCTCGTCTGTTTCCACGCGTATTTCGTAAACTCTCAGAAAATTGTGAGATATTGTCCCGTTTTCTATATATTACCCGCTCGTTAATCCCCCATTTTTTCTTTAAGGTCGTTCTTAAGGTCAAGCCTTGATGTGGACTTCGCCCTTCTCCACTCGAGGCTCCACAAGACAACAACAATAACAATAACAACAACAGATTACTGTATATTTATTTGTTTTGCCTGACAATTTGCATATATAAACCAGTCGTTGTCCTTCGTTATTTTTTGTTTATTTATTTATTCGTATTTTTTCCCCCATTCTTCGTCCTTTTGTCCTTCATCAGTATGTATATATATAGAGAGAGGACGTGTATGCTTTGCGTCACACTTGGAATATCTTCCACTGGAATATCTTTCTCTGGAATATCTTCCACTGGAATATCTTTCTCTGGAATATCTTCCACTGGAATATCTTCCGCAGGAATATCTTCCACTGGAATATCTTCCACTGGAATATCTTCCACTCGAATATCTCCCATTGGAATATCTCCCACTGGAGTATCTTCCACTAGAATATCTTCCACTGGAATATCTTCCAGTGGAATATCTTCCACTGGAATATCTTCCAGTGGAATATCTTTTACTGGAATATCTTCCACTGGAATATCTTCCACTGGAATATCTCCCACTGGAATATCTTCCACTGGAATATCTTCCACTGGAATATCTCCCACTGAAATATCTTCCACTGGAATATCTCCCACTGGAATATCTTCCACTGGAATATCTTCCACTGGAATATCTTCCACTGGAATATCTCCCACTGGAATATCTTCCAGTGGAATATCTTCCAGTGGAATATCTCCCACTGGAATATCTTCCACTGGAATATCTTCCACTGGAATATCTCCCACTGGAATATCTCCCACTGGAATATCTTCCACTGGAATATCTCCCACTGGAATATCTTCCACTGGAATATCTCCCACTGGAATATCTTCCACTGGAATATCTTCCACTGGAATATCTCCCACTGGAATATCTCTCACTGGAATATCTCCCACTGGAATATCTCCCACTGGAATATCTTCCACTGGAATATCTTCCACTGGAATATCTCCCACTGGAATATCTTCCACTGGAATATCTTCCACTGGAATATCTCCCACTGGAATATCTTCCACTGGAATATCTTCCACTGGAATATCTCCCACTGGAATATCTTCCACTGGAATATCTTCCACTGGAATATCTCCCACTGGAAGGCCTCACTTATGTCTGTAGCCCCCGACATACTGACGGTGGTCTTATGCTTCAACTTCTTTCTTCTATATATCTTGTTTATGCTTCAAGTTCTAACTTCTTTTCTATATATATATATATATATATATATATATATATATATATATATATTTATATATATATATATATATATATATATATATATATATATATATATATATATATATATATATATTTTTTTTTTTTTTTTTTTTTTGTCGCTGTCTCCCGCGTTTGCGAGGTAGCGCAAGAAAACAGACGAAAGAAATGGCCCAACCCACCCCCATACACATGTATATACATACGTCCACACACGCAAATATACATACCTACACAGCTTTCCATGGTTTACCCCAGACGGTTCACATGCCTTGATTCAATCCACTGACAGCACGTCAACCCCGGTATACCACATCGCTCCAATTCACTCTATTCCTTGCCCTCCTTTCACCCTCCTGCATGTTCAGGCCCCGATCACACAAAATCTTTTTCACTCCATCTTTCCACCTCCAATTTGGTCTCCCTCTTCTCCTCGTTCCCTCCACCTCCGACACATATATCCTCTTGGTCAATCTTTCCTCACTCATTCTCTCCATGTGAGCAAACCATTTCAAAACACCCTCTTCTGCTCTCTCAACCACGCTCTTTTTATTTCCACACATCTCTCTTACCCTAACGTTACTTACTCGATCAAACCACCTCACACCACATATTGTCCTCAAACATCTCATTTCCAGCACATCCATCCTCCTGCGCACAACTCTATCCATAGTCCACGCCTCGCAACCATACAACATTGTTGGAACCACTATTCCTTCAAACATACCCATTTTTGCTTTCCGAGATAATGTTCTCGACTTCCACACATTCTTCAAGGCCCCCAGAATTTTCCCCCCCTCCCCCACCCTATGATCCACTTCCGCTTCCATGTTTCCATCCGCTGCCAGATCCACTCCCAGATATCTAAAACACTTCACTTCCTCCAGTTTTTCTCCATTCAAACTCACCTCCCAATTGACTTGACCCTCAACCCTACTGTACCTAATAACCTTGCTCTTATTCACATTTACTCTTAATTTTCTTCTTTCACACACTTTACCAAACTCATATATATATATATATATATATATATATATATATATATATATATATCCCTGGGGATAGGGGAGAAAGAATACTTCCCACGTATTCCCTGCGTGTCGTAGAAGGCGACTAAAAGGGAAGGGAGCGGGGGGCTGGAAATCCTCCCCTCTCGTTTTTTTTTTAATTTTCTAAAAGAAGGAACAGAGAAGGGGGCCACGTGAGGATATTCTCTCAAAGGCCCAGTCCTCTGTTCTAAACGCTACCTCGCTAATACGGGAAATGGCGAATAGTATTAAAAAGAAAAAAAAAAAAAATATATATATATATATATATATATATATATATATATATATATATATATATTTATTTATTTATTTTTATTTATTTTGCTTTATCGCTGTCTCCCGCGTTAGCGAGGTAGCGCAAGGAAACAGACGAAAGAATGGCCCAACCCGCCCACATACACATGTCCACATACATGTCCACACACGCACAATATACATACTTATACATCTCAATGTATACATATATATATACACACACAGACATGTACATATATACACATGTGCATAATTCATACTGTCTGCCTTTATCTGTTCTCATCGCCACCTCGCCACACATGGAATAACAACCCCCTCCCCCCTCATGTGTGCGAGGTAGCGCTAGGAAAAACACCAAAGGCCCCATTCGTTCACACTCAGTCTCTAGCTGTCATGTAATAATGCACCGAAACCACAGCTCCCTTTCCACATCCAGGCCCCACACACTTTGCATGGTTTACCCCAGACGCTTCACATGCCTTGGTTCAATCCATTGACAGCAAGTCGACCCCGGTATACCACATCGTTCCAATTCACTCTATTTCTTGCACGCCTTTCACCCTCCTGCATGTTCAGGCCCCGATCACTCAAAATCTTTTTCACTCCATCTTTCCACCTTCAATTTGGTCTTCCACTCCTCCTCGTTCTCTCCACCTCTGACACATATATCCTCTTGGTCAATCTTTCCCCACTCATTCTCTCCATGTGACCAGACCATTTCAAAACACCCTCTTCTGCCCTCTCAACCACACTCTTTTTATTTCCACATATCTCTGTCACCCTTACATTACTTACTCGATCAAACCACCTCACACCACATATTGTCCTCAAACATCTCATTTCCAGCACATCCACCCTCCTGCGCACAACTCTATCCATAGCCCACGCCTCGCAACCATACAACATTGTTGGAACCACTATTCCTTCAAACATACCCATTTTTGCTTTCCGAGATAATGTTCTCGACTTCCAAACATTCTTCAAGGCTCCCAGAATTTTCGCCCCCTCCCCCACCCTATGATTCACTTCCGCTTCCATGGTTCCATTCGCTGCCAGATCCACTCCCAGATATCTAAAACACTTTATTTCCTCCAGTTTTTCTCCATTCAAACTTACCTCCCAATTGACTTGACCCTCAACCCTACTGTACCTAATAACCTTGCTCTTATTCACATTTACTCTCAACTTTCTTCTTTCACACACTTTACCAAACTCAGTCACCAGCTTCTGCAGTTTCTTACATGAATCAGCCACCAGCGCTGTATCATCAGCGAACAACAACTGACTCACTTCCCAAGCTCTCTCATCCACAACAGACTTCATACTTGCCCCTCTTTCCAAAACTCTTGCATTCACCTCCCTAACAACCCCATCCATAAACAAATTAAACAACCATGGAGACATCACACACCCCTGCCGCAAACCTACATTCACTGAGAACCAATCACTTTCCTCTCTTCCTACACGTACACATGCCTTACATCCTCGATAAAAACTTTTCACTGCTTCTAACAACTTGCCTCCCACACCATATATTCTTAATACCTTCCACAGAGCATCTCTATCAACTCTATCATATGCCTTCTCCAGATCCATAAATGCTACATACAAATCCATTTGTTTTTCTAAGTATTTCTCGCATATATATAAATATATATATATATATATATATATATATATATATATATATATATATATATATATATATATATATATATATATATATATATATATATGTTGTTTATGTGTTTGTTTGTGGTGCAGTTTGAGAGAGTGTGAGTGTGAGCAGTTGTCAACACCTGCAGAGCCTGTCTTAGTCTAGCCTCAGATAACATCACTTGACCGCCGTCACCCAACATTTCTCCCCTTGATCTTTTTTTGCATTTTTTCCAATGCCATTCGGGTCATTTCTGATCTCTTCATGGTTTCATTGTCATGGTACTTCAGTACTGAAAGGGGGGGGGGGGTCTCCATCCTGCTGCTAACGACGAGACAGGGAAACAGGCAATTTTTAGACAAACCATCTATTGTGAGACAAAGTATCACCTTACTCTCTCTCCCTTTATCAGGTGAGTAATGAGTTACTATGAGTTGGACTGCCTGTGCTCTCAGTTCTTTCCTTGAAACTCGACATAAAAAACAGACAAACAAACAAAGGTTTACGTTCATAAACATCAAGGTGTTTGTTTGTTTGTTTGTTTCAGACTACCGGGAACTGTGCTGTGAGAATGACCACATATTGAGGAAAATCAGGTCCGTGACACACTGCCTTAACGGGGGCCAGGTCAAAGGCCGGGTCACGTCGCCCAACTCAGGTCACAGACAAAGATGACGTGCAACAGTGGTGTGAGGGAAACTCTTGTGACACAGAAAGAAACAGATAAAACAAGAGAAAAGAGTCGGTTAAAGTACAAAAAAGAAAATAGAACACCGCTTTGAACATGTAGGCTACACCCAGCGCCTAAAGTGGAACAGCAGTTCAACTGAACGTTAAAAGTTCACATTAATAAGGAAAGAAGAAGCGACGAATGCAGGAGTGGGAGGGGGGAAAACATAAAAAAGGAAAACGGGATGTAGGAAAACAGGATGAGGTACGGAAAACGGATTGTATGTGCCCAGTAGAACACAAGTATTGGCATGAACCATCTCTTTTTCTTTTTTATCTCTTCATTTTGGAGGCTTCAACGCACATCAGGGGCCTGGCCTGAATTAAGAGGGGGGGGGGGGGGGGTCGAGAGGAACAGCAGAGAAAACGGGAACATATTTTTTTCTTTTTTTGGTTGGAATGGAAAATGTGTGAACACCAATTTGTTTTGGTTGCTGTAATCCCCGTGGACAGTTCGTCAGTGTGGCTCATCAGTCCAAGGCTGGCTCGACTGAAATGGCGTGAATGATGACAAGTCTGAGTGTTTGTGGTGGTATGAGAGACATTGAAAGGCAGAGCAGCTGTTACACAATACTGTCACGCTTAGAAAATGGGAAGCAGGGCTATCCTGTTCCATTATTATTCGTCACATAATCGTGATTTTTTTCTCTCGATGTTTTGGCGGAAAAAGATGCTAAAGACATTTCTCAGTGGTCAGGTCAAAGGTTAGGTTAACGTGGCCAAAGTCAGGGTCCTTAAGGGCTAGGTCAAAAGCCAGGCCTTCTGACCCAAGGGTCGCACTCAAGATCTTGTAGACTCTACAGCTGTTTATTTAGCACATCTGGGCCAGTATTTGGGGACTGTATATCTTCAGGAGGGAGAGACAAATGCACTTATGTAAGATGGACACTTTGCGAAGGCACAAGAAGGAGATTTGCACACATGACAACAACAGGTCATGTCGGGGTCACGGAGGGTTGTGGAGGGTTGTGGAGGATCTCCACATGTTTACCAGAGGCGTGTGTGTGTGTGTGTGTGTGTGTGTGTGTGTGTGGCAGGACACACCACAACATCCCCGACCACACTGGTGTGTTGTTCTTCACTCGCTCGAACTTACCTTCTGGACGGAGCGCCCTTGGGCTGCGTCCTGCACCTCCAGGTACTGCAGGTATGGATCTTCGTGGTCGTCCTCTGACCTGGCCCAGGTCATGAGGTAGCGTGCGTGTTTACCCACAGCGCCGAGGTCGACGTCCACGGGCAAGACGCCCAGGAAGGTGAGGGTCACCAGCTTGAGGAAGACCAGGGACAGGAAGATCATCTGCAGACCCGACAGCTCGCCCAGTTCGAAGCCTAAGGTGTTGACGGGAGTTACGTTGATGGTGTTCACGGGAACCGGCCGTAGGCCCGGCTGCATCAGAGCCAGCAGGAACGCCACCCAAACACACTTCACGCCCTTCATTTTCTGTACAAGTAATTCCCCAGGACCAGACGCTCTTCCCTTCCGTGTCTTACTGGCGAGGGAGATGAATTTCAAGTACAAACATAATCGTCTGGCCTAACAGGGCAGGCGAGTGTGCAGGATCTCCCTCCAACGAAGGCACACACTGGTTGCCACGGTGCGCAGAACGAGACGGCAAGAGACAGAGAGAGAGGGGGGCGCTTGGAGAGATCACCTCCACACATTACCAGCCTCTGGTGGGACTGACAACCCCCCCCCCCCCTCCCCGTCCCACTTACCTCCACAGCCTTTGCCTTCTCCCACTGGAAAAAGTCGATCAAGCAGGTATTTTATCACCGTCTGCTTGCAAGCACCCACTTCGGTATGGTTGCAACGTATCCCCTTCGCCTGACCAAACCCGATCCAGATACCTCATCTACCTAGGAGATACGGTCGTGTGTAGTTCTACAACAGCGCGAAAGGAATGACGTGATAGCCAATGGCAAATGATGCAGATTTCGTAACCACTCGTCACGAAGTGCAGACGTGAGAGGGTTGGGTGGACAACCAACCCCTCGTCACAATCATGGAAAATAACTTGAAATTTCACAGTCCCTCTGATATGGTCCTTGTGTTGTTGGGAAAGTTCTTCTCTCTCATCACCAAAAGTTCTCACTGTCTCTGCATGTCTCTCGGAGAGGGTGATTACTTACATCTCCTTTATTTATTCATTATGCTTTGTCGCTGTCTCCCGCGTTAGCTAGTTAGCGCAAGGAAACAGACGAAAGAATGGCCCAACCCATCCACATACACATGTATATACATAAACGCCCACACACGCACATATACATACATACACATTTCAACGTATACATATATATACACAGACATATACATATACACAGACATAGACATATATACACGTGTACATATTCAAACACTGCCATCATCCATTCCCGTCGCCACCCGCCACACATCAAATGGCACCCCCACCTCCCCCACGTGCGCGCGAGGTAGCGCTAGGAAAAGACAACAAAGGCCACATTCGTTCACGCTGTCTCTAGCTGTCATGTGTAATGCACCGATAAGGGGATAGGGGAGAAAGAATACTTCCCACGCATTCCCCGTGTGTCGTAGAAGGCGACTAAAGGGGACAGGAGCGTGGGGCTAGAAACCCTTCCCTCCTTGTAATTCTAACTTTCTAAAAGGGGAAACAGAAGAAGGAGTCATGCGGGGAGTATTCTACCTTCGTATTCCGTGCGTGTCGTAGAAGGCGACTAAAGGGGGCGGGAGATGGGGGCTGGAAATCCTCCCCTTCCAGTGTTTCAGTTTGTGAAAGAGGAAACACAAGAAGGAGCTAGGTAGGGAGTGCCCATCCTCCTCGAAGGCTCAGATTAGGATGTCTCAATGTCTTTGGATGTAACCAAGATAAGAAGAGAGGGGAGATAGGTAGTATGTTTGAGGAAAGAAACCTGAACGTTTTGGCTCTGAGTAAAACAGATCTTAATGATAAAGGGGATGAATGGTTTGGGAATGTCTGAGGAGTAGAGTTAGGGGTTAGTGAGAGGACAAGAGCTAAGGAAGGAGTAGCACTGCTACTAAAGCAGGAGTTGTGGGAGTGTGTAATAGAGTAGAAGTAAGTAACTTGTAGATTGATGTTGGTAAAACTAAAAACCGATGGCGAGAGATGGATGATTATTGGTGCTTATGCACGTGGCCATTAGAAAAAAGATCATGAGAGGCAAGTATTTTGGGAGCAGCTGAGTGTGTGTGTGTGTGTGTGTGTGTGTGTGTGTGTGTGTGTGTGTGTGTGTTAGCAGTTTTGGTGTACGAGACTAGGTATTAGTGATTGGTTATTTGAATGCAAAAGTAAGTAATATGGTAGTTAAGGAGAGATGATCACCGGACATTATTATAGATTATTCCTGGGAAATTATATGGGAGGGTTTTGACTGAGAGGGTGAAGACATGTACAGAGCATCAGACTGGGGAAGAGCAGTGTGGTTTCAGAAGTGGTAGAGGATGTGTGGATCAGGTGTTTGTTTCGAAGAATGTATGTGAGAAATAGTTAGAAAAGCAAATGGATTCGTATGTAGCATTTATGTATCTGGAGAAGGCATATGATAGAACTGATAGAGATGCTCTGTGAAAGGTATTAAGAATATATAGTGTGGGAGGCTAGTAGCTAGAAGCAGTGAAAAGTTTTTATCGAGGATGTAAGGGATGTGTACGTGTAGGAAGAGAGGAAAGTGATTGGTTCTCAGGGCAGGGCAGGGGTGTGGGATGTCTCCATGGTTGTTTAATTTGTTTATGGATGGGGTTGTTAGGGAGGTGAATGCAAGAGTTTTGAGAGAGGGGCAAGTATGCAGTCTGTTGTGGATGAGAGAGCGTGGGAAGTGAGTCAGTTGTTGTTCGCTGATGATACAGCGCTGGTGGCTGATTCATGTGAGAAACTGCAGAAGCTGGTGACTGAGTTTGGTAAAGTGTGTGAAAGAAGAAAGCTGAGAGTAATTGTGAATGAGAGCAAGGTTATTAGGTACAGTAGGGTTGAGGGACAAGTCAATTGGGAGGTAAGTTGGAATGGAGAAAAACTGGAAGAAGTAAAGTGTTTTAGATATCTGGGAGTGGATTCGGCAGCGGATGGAACCATGGAAGCGGAAGTGAGTCACAGGGTGGGGGAGGGGACGAAAGTTCTGAGAGCGTTGAAAAATGTGTGGAAGGCGAGAACATTATCTCGGAAAGCAAAAATGGGTATGTTTGAAGGAATAGTGGTTCCAACAATGTTATATGGTTGCGAGGCGTGGGCTATAGATAGAGTTGTGCGGAGGAGGGTGGATGTGTTGGCAATGAGATGTTTGAGGACAATATGTGGTGTGAGGTGGTTTGATCGAGTAAGTAATGAAAGGGTAAGAGAGATGTGCGATAATAAAAAGAGTGTGGTTGAGAGAGCAGAAGAGGGTGTTTTGAAATGGTTTGCTCACATGGAGAGAATGAGTGAGGAAAAATTGACAAAGAGGATATATGTGTCAGAGGTGGAGGGAACGAGAAGTGGGAGACCAAATTGGAGGTGGACGAAGAAATGAAAATGATTTTGAGCGATCGAGGTCTGAACATGCAGGAGGATGAAAGGAATAGAATGAATTGGAACGTTGTGGTATACCGGGGTCGACTTGCTGTCAATGGATTGAACCAGGGCATGTGAAGCGTCTGAGGTAAACCATGGAAAGTTTTATGGGGCCTGGATGTGGAAAGGGAGCTGTGGTTTTGGTGCATTAAACATGACAGCTAGAGACTGAGTGTGAACGAATGTGGCCTTTGTTGTCTTTTCCTAGCGCTACCTCGCGCGCGTGCGGGGGAGGGGGTTGTCTTTTCATGTGTGGCGGGGTGGCGATGGGAATGAATAAAGGGAGCAAGTATGAATTATGTACATGTGTATAAATGTATATATCTGTGTATGTATATATATGTATACGTTGAAATGTATAGGTATGTATATGTGCATGTGTGGACATGTATGTATATACATGTGTATGTGGGTGGGCTGGGCCATTCTTTCGTCTGTTTCCTTGCGCTACCTCGCCAACACGGGAGACAGCGACAAAGTAGAATAATAAAAATATATATATATATATATATATATATATATATATATATATATATATAAATTTATATATATATATATATATATATATATATATATATATATATATATATATATATATATATATATATATATATATATATATATATATATTCATTGATGGGCGTGTAAAAGAGAGACTTTTAAAGGATTTAAATGTGCTAAGAGGGGCAGCTGGTGGAATATCGTATCACTATGTTGTGGAGGCGAGGGTGAAGATATGTAGAGGTTTTCGAAATAGAAGAAACAATGCAGGAGGGAAGAGAGTGGTGAGAATAAGTGAGATTGGAAATGAGACTTGTATGGAGGAATACCAGGAGAGACCGAGTGTATAATGGCAAAACGCGAGAGCAAATGAAGTGAGGGGTGTGGGTAAGGATTGGTGGGTATTTAGGGAAGCAGTGATGGCATGTGCAAGAGATGCATGAGGCATGAGAAAGGTGGGAGGTGTGCAGATTAGAAAGGGTAGCGAGTGGTGGGATGAAAAAGTAAAGTTGCTTGTGATAAAGAAAAGAGAGGCATGTAGGTGGTACTTACAGGGAAGGAGTGCAAATGATCGGGAGATGTATAGAAGAGAGTGGCAGAGGGTCAAGAGGAAGGTGCAGGGGTTGAAAAAGAGGGCAAATGGGAGTTGGGGTGAGAGGGTCTCATTAAACATTAGGGAGGATGTAAAGATATTTTGGAAGGAGGTAAATAATGTGTGAAAGACATAAGAATAAATGGGAACATCGATGAAGGAGGCAGAAGGGGAAGTGAGAACAGGTAGTGATGAAGTAAGGAGGAGATGGAATGAGTATTTTGAAGGATTGTTGAATGTGTTTGATGATAGAGTGGGAGATGTAGGGTGTTTTGATCGGGGTGGTATGCGAAGTGAGAGAGTCATGGAAAGTGGTTTGGTGAAGAATGAAGAGATGGTGAAAGCCTTGCGTAAGATGAAATGCGGCAAGGCAGCTGGAGAGGATGGAATTGCAGTTGCATTTCCTAAGATAGGGAGTGACTGTGTTGTTGATTGGTTGGTAAGGATTTTCATTGTATGGGTGAATCTTGGTGAAGTGCCTGAGGGTTGGCGAAATGCATGTATAGTGCCAATGTATAGTGGCAAAGGGGATAAAGGTGAGTGTTCAAACTACAGAGGCATAGGTTTGTTGAGTATTCCTGGTAAATTATATGGGAGGGTATTGATTGAGAAGATGAAGGCATGTACAGAACATCAGATTGAGGAGGAGCACTGTGGTTCCAGAACTGGTAGATGATGTGTGGACCAAGTGTTAGCATTGAACAATGTTTGTAAGAAATACTTAGACGAATAAATGGATTTGTATGTAGCATTAATGGATCTGGTGAAGGCATAGGATGAGGTTGATAGAGATGCTTTGTGTAAGGTCTTAAGAATATATGGTTTTGGGGGGTAAGGTGCTAGAAGCAGTGAGAAGTTTTTATCAAGGGTGTAAGGCGTGTGAACGAGTAGGAAAAGAGAGTGAATGGTTCCAAGTGAAGGTCAGTCTGCGGCTGGGGTGTGTCATGTCACCATGGTTGTTTAATTTGTTTATGGATCGGGTGGTGAGGGAGGTAAATGCAAGAGTTTTGGAGAGAAGGGCGAGTATGCAGTCTGTGGGTATGAGAACTGGGAAGTGAGTCAGTTTTTGTTCGCTGATGGTACATTACCGGTGACTGATTGAGTGGATGAGAAGAACTGGGAAGTGAGTCAGTTTTTGTTCGCTGATGATACATTACCGGTGACTGATTAAGGGGATGAGAAGAACTGGGAAGTGAGTCAGTTCTTGTTCGCTGATGATACATTACCGGTGACTGATTGGAGTGAAAAACTGCAGAAGTTGGTGACTGAGTTTGGAATAGTGTGTGAAAGGAAAAAGTTTAGAGCGAAAAATGTGAATGAAAGCAAGGTTATTAGGTTCAGCAGGGTTGAGGGAAAAGTTAGTTGTGATGTAAGTTTTAATGGAGAAACATTGGAGAAAGTGAATTGTTTTAAATATCTGGGAATGGACTTGGTATGGAATGGAACCATGGAAGCAGAAATGAGTCATAGGGTGGGAAAGGGGACGAAGATTCTGAGAGCGATGAAGAATGTGTGGAAAGAGGATGTTATTTCGGAGGGCAAAAATGGGTATATATGAAGGAACAGAAATTCCAACATCATTATATGGTTGCAAGGCATGGGCTATAGAGAGGGTTGGGCGGAGGAGGGTGGATGTGTTGGAAATGAGTTGTTTGAGGACAATGTGTGGTGTGAGGTGGTTTGATCGAGTATGTAATGAAAGGGTAAGAGAGATGTGTGGTAATAAAAATAGTGTGGTTAAGAGAGCAGAAGAGGGTGTTTTGAAATTATTTGTACATATGCAGAGAATGAGTGAGGAAATATTCACGAAGGACATATGTGTCAGAGGTGGAGGGAACAAGGAGAAGCGGGAGACCAAATTGGAGGTGGAAGGAAGGAGTGAAAAAGATTTTGAGCGGTCGGGGCCTGAACATACAGGAGGGTGAAAGGCGTGCTCGCAGTAGAGTGAATTGGAACGATATGGTATACTGGGAGAGGGAACTGTGGTTTCGGTGTATTACACAAGACAGCTCGTGTATGGGTGTCAGCGGATGTGGCCTTTCTTTGTCTGAGTCCAGCCGCTACCTCGCTGACGCAGGTGGCGGCGATCGAGTGTGGGGGAGAAGAGAATGTATATATGTTTTTTCATGCATTTATGCTGTTTCCTGTAGGGTGGGGTGGAGTCGGGAATGGATGAAGGGGAGCAAGTATGAATAATAAAGTATAATAAAAAATAATAAATATATATATATATATATATATATATATATATATATATATATATATATATATATATATATATATATATATATGTATATATATATATATATATATATATATATATATATATATATATATATATATACATATATATATATATATATATATATATATATATATATATATATATATATATATATATATATATATATATATATATGTATATATATATAGGGGATGGGAATGAATAAAGGCAGACAGTGTGAATTGTGTGCATGGGTATATATGTATGTGTCTGTGTGTGTATATGTGTACATTGAGATGTATAGGTATGTATATTTGCCTGTGTGGACGTGTATGTATATACATTTGTATGGGGGTGGGTTGGGCCATTTCTTTCGTCTGTTTCCTTGCGCTACCTCGCAAACGCGGGAGACAGCGACAAAGCAAAATAAATGAATAAAAATATAGGGGAGAAAGAATACTTCCCACGCATTCCTCACGTGTCGTAGAAGGCGACTAAAGGGGACGGGAGCGGGGGGCTGGAAGCCCTCCCCTCCTTGTATTTTAACTTTCTAAAAGGGGAAACAGGAGTCATGCGGGGAGTGCTCATCCTCCTTGAAGGCTCAGATTGGGGTGTCTAAATGTGTGTGGATGTAACCAAGATGAGAAAAAAAGGAGAGATAGGTAGTATGTTTGAGGAAAGGAACCTGGATGTTTTGGCTCTGAGTGAAACGAAGCTCAAGGGTAAAGGGGAAGAGTGGTTTGGGAATGCTTTGGGAGTAAAGTCAGGGGTTAGTGAGAGGACAAGAGCAAGGGAAGGAGTAGCACTACTCCTGAAACAGGGGTGGTGGGAGTATGTGATAGAGTGTAAGAAAGTAAACTCTAGATTGATATGGGTAAAACTGAAAGTGGATAGAGAGAGGTGGGTGATTATTGGTGCATATGCACCTAGGCATGAGAAGAAAGATCATGAGAGGCAAGTGTTTTGGGAGCAGCTGAGTGACTGTGTTAGTAGTTTTGATGCAAGAGACCGGGTTATAGTGATGGGTGATTTGAATGCAAAGGTGAGTAATGTAGCAGTTGAGGGAATAATTGGTGTACATGGGGTGTTCAGTGTTGTAAATGGAAATGGTGAAGAGCTTGTAGATTTAAGTGCTGAAAAAGGACTGTTGATTGGGAATACCTGGTTTAGAATGAGAGATATACATAATTATACGTATGTAAGTAGGAGAGATGACCAGAGAGCGTTATTGGATTACGTGTTGATTAAATAGGCGCGCGAAGGAGAGACTTTTGGATGTTAATGTGCTGAGAGGTGCAACTGGAGGGATGTCTGATCATTATCTTGTGGAGGCGAAGGTGAAGATTTGTAGAGGTTTTCAGAAAAGAAGAGAGAATGTTGGGGTGAAAAGAGTGATGAGAGTAAGTGAGCTTGGGAAGGAGACTTGTGTGAGGAAGTACCAGGATAGACTGAGCACAGAATGGAAAAAGGTGAGAAAAAAGGAGGTAAGGGGAGTGGGGGAGGAATGGGATGTATTTAGGGAAGCAGTGATGGCTTGCGCATAAGATGCTTGTGGCATGAGAAGTGTGGGAGGTGGGCAGATTAGAAAGGGTAGTGAGTGGTGGGATGAAGAAGTAAGATTATTAGTGAAAGAGAAGAGAGAGGCATTTGGACGATTTTTGCAGGGAAACAATGCAGATGAGTGGGAGATGTATAAAAGAAAGAGACAGGAGGTCAAGAGAAAGGTGCAAGAAGTGAAAAAGAGGGCAAATGAGAGTTGGGGTGAGAGAGTATCATTGAATTTTAGGGAGAATAAAAAGATGTTTCGGAAGGAGGTAAACAAAGTGCGGAAGACAAGGAAGCAAATGGGAACTTCAGTGAAGGGGGCTAATGGGGAGGTGATAACAAGTAATGGTGATGTGAGAGGGAGATGGAGTGAGTATTTTGAAGGTTTGTTGAGTGTGTTTGTTGAGTGGCAGATATAGGGTGTTTTGGTCGAGGTGGTGTGCAAAGTGAAAGGGTTAGGGAAAATGATTTGGTAAACAGAGAAGAGGTAGTAAAAGCTTTGCGGAAGATGAAAGCCGGCAAGGCAGCGGGTTTGGATGATATTGCAGTAGAATTTATTAAAAAAGGGGGTGACTGTATTGTTGACTGGTTGATAAGGTTATTTAATGTATGTATGTCTCATGGTGAGGTGCCTGAGGATTGGCGGAATGCATGCATAGTGCCATTGTACAAAGGCAAAGGGGATAAAAGTGAGTGCTCAAATTACAGAGGTATAAGTTTGTTGAGTGTTCCTGGTAAATTATATGGGAGGGTATTGATTGAGTGGGTGAAGGCATGTACAGAGCATGAGATTGGGGAAGAGCAGTGTGGTTTCAGAAGTGGTAGAGGATGTGTGGATCAGGTGTTTGCTTTGAAGAATGTATGTGAGAAATACTTAGAAAAGCAAATGAATTTGTATGTAGCATTTATGGATCTGGAGAAGGCATATGATAGAGTTGATAGAGATGCTCTGTGGGAGGTATTAAGAATATATTGTGTGGCAGGCAAGTTGTTAGAAGCAGTGAAAAGTTTTTATCGAGGATGTAATGCATGTGTACGTGTAGGAAGAGAGGAAAGTGATTGGTTCTCAGTGAATGTAGGTTTGCGGCAGGGGTGTGTGATGTCTCCATGATTTGTTTATGGATGGGGTTGTTGTCCTCAAACATTACATTTCCAGCACACCCACCCTCCTCCGCACAACTCTATCCATAGCCCACGTCTCGCAACCATATAACATTGTTGGAACCACTATTCCTTCAAACATACCCATTTTTGCTTTCCGAGATAATGTTCTCGACTTCCACACATTTTTCAACGCTCCCAGAACTTTCGCCCCCTCCCCCACCCTATGATTCACTTCCGCTTCCATGGTTCCATCTGCTGCCAAATCCACTCCCAGATCTCTAAAACACTTTACTTCCTCCAGCTTTTCTCCATTCAAACTTACCTCCCCATTGACTTGTCCCTCAACCCTACTTTACCTAATAACCTTGCTCTTATTCACATTTACTCTCAACTTTCTTCTTTCACACACTTTACCAAACTCAGTCACCAGCTTCTACAGTTTCTCACACGAATCAGCCACCAGCGCTGTATCATCAGCGAACAACAACTGACTCACTTCCCAAGCTCTCTCATCCACAACAGACTGCATACTTGCCCCTCTTTCCAACTCTTGCATTTACCTCCCTAATATGTGGTGTGAGATGGTTTGATCGAGTAAGTAATGATAGGGTAAGAGAGATGTGTGGTAATAAAAAGAGTGTGGTTGAGAGAGCAGAAGAGGGTGTTTTGAAATGGTTTGATCACATGGAGAGAATGAGTGAGGAAAGATTGACCAAGAGGATATATGTGTCAGAGGTGGAGGGAACGAGGAGAAGTGGGAGACCAAATTGGAGGTGGAAAGATGAAGTGAAAAAGATTTTGAGTGATCGGGGCCTCATCATGCAGGAGGGTGAAAGGTGTGCAAGGAATAGAGTGAATTGGAACGATGTGGTATACCGGGGTCGACGTGCTGTTAATGGATTGAACCAGGGCATGTGAAGCGTCTGGGGTAAACCATGGAAAGTTCTGTGGGGTCTGGATGTGGAAAGGGAGCTGTGGTTTCGGTGCATTATTACATGACAGCTAGAGACTGAATGTGAACGAATGTGGCCTTGTTGTCTTTTCCTAGCGCTACCTCGCGCGCATTTGGGGGAAGGGGGTTGTTATTCCATGTGTGGTGGGGTGGCGATGAGAATGAATAAGGGCAGACAGTATGAATTATGTAAGTGTGTATATATGTATATGTCTGTGTGTATATATATGTATACGTTGAGATGTATAGGTATGTATATTTGCGTGTGGGGACATGTATGTATATACATGTGCATGTGGGGGGGTTGGGCCATTTCTTTCGTCTGTTTCCTTGCACTACCTCGCTAACGCGGGAGACAGCGACAAAGCAAAATGATAGAAAAAAATACACACACACACACACACACACACACACACACACACACACACACACACACACACACACACGAATATAATACATATAAACGCGCGCTTTCATAAAACACATAATGCCCTCCAACAGCAAGGACTCAAACCAGGGACCTTTCGGGAGTTAGATGGGAACGCTAACCGCTCGGCTATGATCGCGTCCAATAACAAGGAAATGACTATATTGAATACCCTTCGTCTCACATCCGTGAGCAACGGAGTCTAGACCGGTCAAATCCCATCAGGCTCACATTACCAGCAACCAGCCATTCTACAGAACTCCACATTACCAGCAACCAGCCATTCTACAGAACTCCACATTACCAGCAGCCAGCATTCTACAAGAACTCTCCTGTTAAACTTGGAGTCATATGAAATCGTGTGAGTGGATGTCTTCCTTCGTCTGTTTCCTGGCGCTAACGCGGGAAACGGCGATCACTTACGGGGGTAAGGATGAGGGGATGGGGTTGTTTATGGATGGGGTTGTTAGGGAGGTGAATGCAAGAGTTTTGGAAAGAGGGGCAAGTATGAAGTCTGTTGGGGATGAGAGAGCTTGGGAAGTGAGTCAGTTGTTGTTCGCTGATGATACAGCGCTGATGGCTGATTCATGTGAGAAACTGCAGAAGCTGGTGACTGAGTTTGGTAAAGTGTGTGAAAGAAGAAAGTTAAGAGTAAATGTGAATAAGAGCAAGGTTATTAGGTACAGTAGGGTTGAGGGTCAAGTCAATTGGGAGGTGAGTTTGAATGGAGAAAAACTGGAGGAAGTGAAGTGTTTTAGATATCTGGGAGTGGATCTGGCAGCGGATGGAACCATGGAAGCGGAAGTGGATCATAGGGTGGGGGAGGGGGCGAAAATTCTGGGAGCCTTGAAGAATGTGTGGAAGTCGAGAACATTATCTCGGAAAGCAAAAATGGGTATGTTTGAAGGAATAGTGGTTCCAACAATGTTGTATGGTTGCGAGACGTGGGCTATGGATAGAGTTGTGCGCAGGAGGATGGATGTGCTGGAAATGAGATGTTTGAGGACAATGTGTGGTGTGAGGTGGTTTGATCGAGTAAGTAACGTAAGGGTAAGAGAGATGTGTGGAAATAAAAAGAGCGTGGTTGAGAGAGCAGAAGAGGGTGTTTTGAAATGGTTTGGGCACATGGAGAGAATGAGTGAGGAAAGATTGACCAAGAGGATATATGTGTCGGAGGTGGAGGGAACGAGGAGAAGAGGGAGACCAAATTGGAGGTGGAAAGATGGAGTGAAAAAGATTTTGTGTGATCGGGGCCTGAACATGCAGGAGGGTGAAAGGAGGGCAAGGAATAGAGTGAATTGGAGCGATGTGGTATACCGGGGTTGACGTGCTGTCAGTGGATTGAATCAAGGCATGTGAAGCGTCTGGGGTAAACCATGGAAAGCTGTGTAGGTATGTGTATTTGCGTGTGTGGACGTATGTAGATACATGTGTATGGGGGTGGGTTGGGCTATTTCTTTCGTCTGTTTCCTTGCGCTACCTCGCAAACGCGGGAGACAGCGACAAAAATATATATATATATATATATATATATATATATATATATACATATATATATATATATATATATATATATATATATATATATATATATATATATATATATATATATATATATATATACACACACGGATCGTGTTAATGTTTGCCACAGTTCTCTGCGAGGTCTGGTTCCTCCAAGTTTGACTTTAATAAATCATTCTTTTTTTTTTTCGTTTGGAACAGGTAAATTGTGGTGTTATCGCCTTGTTCTGTCTGACTCGGTTCCTGCACCCGCCACCTGGCTAACGTGCCCCCACCACCCACACCAGCAGCCGTGGGCGGGCATGGTGTTGACCTCACCACCCACACCAGCAGGCTGGGGCGGGGCCTGGTGCTGACCTCACCACCCACACTAGCAGGCTGGGGCGGGGCCTGGTGTTGACCTCACCACCCACACCAGCAGGCTGGGGCGGGGCCTGGTGTTGACCTCACCACCCACACCAGCAGGCTGGGGCGGGGCCTGGTGTTGACCTCACCACCCACACTAGCAGCCGTGGGCGGGCCCGGTGCTGGCCCCCACCACCCACACCAGCAGCCGTGGGCGGGCCTGGTGTTGACCTCACCGCCCACACCAGCAGCCGTGGGCGGGTCTGGTGCTGGGCCCCACCACCCACACCAGCAGCCGTGGGCGGGCCTGGTGCTGACCTCACCACCCACACCAGCAGCCGTGGGCGGGCCTGGTGCTGGCCCCCACCACCCACACCAGCAGCCGTGGGCGGGCCTGGTGTTGACCTCACCGCCCACACCAGCAGCCGTGGGCGGGCCTGGTGTTGACCTCACCGCCCACACCAGCAGCCGTGGGCGGGTCTGGTGCTGGCCCCCACCACCCACGCCACCAGCCGTGGGCGGGCCTGGTACTGGCCCCCACCACCCACGATTGCAGCCATGGGCGGGCCTGGTGCTGACCTCACCGCCCACGCCAGCAGCCGTGGGCGAACCTGGTGCTGTCCCCACCACCCACGCCAGCAGCCGTGGGCGGGCCTGGTGCTGACCTCACCACCCACACTAGCAGCCGTGGGCGGGCCTGGTGCTGGCCCCCACCACCCACGCCAGCAGCCGTGGGCGGGCCTGGTGCTGGCCCCCACCACCCACGCCAGCAGCCATGGGCGGGCCTGGTGCTGGCCCCCACCACCCACGCCAGCAGCCGTGGGCGGGCCTGGTGCTGGCCCCCACCACCCACGCCAGCAGCCGTGGGCGGGCCTGGTGCTGGCGTGTGGATAATAAGCGTCTTCGTTGGTGTGTGGAGCAAGTTTGCCACATGGGATGAGGGTCTGGTACGCCCATGAGGTCGACCACCTCGCCTCATTAACTGACACGGTGGGACGAGTTTTGCATGCCATCTGCCTCATGTATGAGGTTAGAAGGAGAGGCAGTCGACATGCAGTGACCTGACCCCGTCATGCACAAGGGGTCATACACATAGAAGCATGACGCACCGGAGTGGGAGAAAGTTGGGTCATTGGACACTACAGAGAGATCTGTTATGACCAACACAGGTCACCCTCATCTGTCTGGCTGTTGGTCTATCATTCGGTTCAGAAATTAGCGGGTGTAAAATTCGCTAACCTTCAACAAATTTTATTAGAGATTTATTGAAGATGTTGTAAGATAAAATAAAAAAAGAAGTAATGCACGAAATCTGTGACTAAATTTCCCTACCCAATCTTTCCCTTTTCCTTTACTTAGATTTAATATAATTGACGTTCGATGTATTGAAAAATCTAAATTATGTAACGTGTACATTTTTTTCATTGAAAAACCTAAATCATGTAACGTGTAAATGTTTTCTTTTTATTGAAAAATCAAAATTATTTAACGAGTTAAATAGTTTTTATTAATCAAAATTTCGTAACGATGTGAATAGTTTATATTAGAAAATCTAAACATATTGTAACGAGGTCAATATCTTGTGACATGATCCTGTACCATACATGTTGTACTCTCGTGCTGGTTGAATCCACTGAGCTGAAGTACTTGTGCATTAGTACAAGTACTTTAGGTACTCCTACACTCGAGTATGTACTCCTCCAGCCTTCTCATGTTACTCTGATGTCCTGGCTTCACCTCCGGTACAGGCCATTACCCTAACTAGAAAATGACCTGGTCACACATCATTAAGCCCTCGAGCACAGCGGTACAACCCTGATGGCACGACGGTATGACCTCGTGACCTGACCTCGTAAGTAGGTCAGGCTTGGAGGGCCTTGCCGTCACAACTTGGGGTCGTATTGGTAGTGCTCGAGAGAGCCAGGAGACGACAGGCTTTTGTTTCAACACACACACACACACACACACACACACCTCTGGCAGGATTTAGGGTTGGTTTTCTACACGAGCCGACGACAGACAGACAGACAGACGTCGTAAGTCGGTCACTGTAAGACGGAGGAGAAGAGGTAGTCGATACGACATGACAACAACAACAGGTCATGTCGGGGACACGCGGGTTGTGGAGGGTTGTGGAGGATCTCCACATGTTTACCAGAGGCGTGTGTGTTGTGTGTGTGTGTGTGTGTGTGTGGCAGGACACACCACAACATCCCCGACCACACTGGTGTGTTGTTCTTCACTCGCTCGAACTTACCTTCTGGACGGAGCGCCCTTGGGCTGCGTCCTGCACGTCCAGGTACTGGAGGTATGGATCTTCGTGGTCGTCTGCCCTGGCCCAGGTCATGAGGTAGCGTGCGTGTTTAGCCACAGCGCCGAGGTCGACGTCCACGGGCAAGATGCCCAGGAAGGTGAGGGCCAGCAGTTTGACGAAGGCCAGGGTGAGGAAGATCATCTGGAGACCCGAGAGCTCGCCTAGTTCGAAGCCGTTCGTGTTGGTCGGGGTGACCTCGATATCCACCGCAGAGACCTGGTTGTCTATGGCAGTCTGCCACAGGCTCAGTGCCAGGGCCAAGAAAAAAGGCACCCAAACGCACTTTTCACCCTTCATTTTCTTTGCGTGGGCTCTATTTTCCTCCCACCACCGTGTCAAACGCGTCGTAAATGTCCCCCACACAGACGAATGTAACATGTCGTTCGCACGCACACATCTGCCTGTCGTACGTTCGTCCAGCACTCCGTCAGTAGACGCACAGACACTGTCGCTCGCAGCGGAGGACCGGGCGTTCGATAGGGCGAGGAGGAGGGCCCGCTCAGGAGCGATGCCAGCCAACCCCACGTGACGACCCACCCATCTGTGAGACCTGACCCCAAAGAGGCCTGGCCCGCCTCCGCTGCTACTCCTGTTGGCGCGGGGGAAAAAGTTGATCAAGGAAGTGCGTGCGTGCGTGCGTGGTTGACGCCCCGGTCCCCAGTGCGACGCAACGCCTCCCTTTGTAACAGACCTGGACCCCCCAGCGGGGTGTGTCCTGCAAGATAGCAAGGGACCTACGTAAACCCATCATCACTATGGGTCTATACAGCCAAGATCGACCAGCTCGAACTACTACTACGACTACGACTACTACTACTACTACTACGAAGGAAGATTAGATAGTCGGCAACTCTGTCTCTTGCCATGTTGGCAGTGTCTGGTCATAGATGTAGGTGGCATAGTCTTTGCGTCCTGGGTTGGGGAAGTTCTCGCTACACCACAAGATCTCCTACACGGACGCGTCTCAGTCATGTGGTCAATACCTGTGTATCTCCTGCCATTTTGACGACGTGGCTCAGTTAGTATCGGGGTCCTGATTTGAAGTGATAAGAGACCAGGGTTAATCCCTGGACTTTTAGTAGTGTATGGGTTAGCCTTGCTGACCATGACGCGTTCATGGGCCACCCAGGGTCGGTGGGCGTAGGCTGGTGCAAATCCTGGTTGTGGCATTCGTCTCACAGTCAATCCAGCTGTTCCTTCTCCATAAGGATGAAACTGGATGCCTGGCATATATATATATATATATATATATATATATATATATATATATATATATATATATATATATATATATATATATATATATTGATACTATACATAAGACGGCTAGAGATGACATATACGCTAATCGTGACATTCCTTCGTCTGTTCCGGGCGCTACCTCGCCAACGTGGGAAACTGCGAACGAGTATGGAGGATAAGAAGGCTGTTATAAAACTAAGAATAGTCGACATTTTTGAATAAAATCCCGGTTTTTTTTTTTTTCTTCAATGCAGACATATTGTACTTTGTATTTTCATTATATATTGGAAGACATTAAGTAACTCGTATGAGATAATATGTCTGTTATGTCTGGGTATGAGGCTAAGAATACACGGGTATCCATATGAGTATTAAGTTACTCTTAAGTAATGCCCGAAGATTGAAAACCTCATATGTGAGGTATTCTCCAGCCTGACTTTGACCTTAAGGTCTTTAATGGTTAGGTAACTAGTTACTATCATGACCCTCCAGTTCTGTAATACCTGTATAGGTAACTAGTTACTATCTAGACCCTCCAATTCTGTAATACCTGTATAGGTAACTAGTTACTTTCATGACTCTCCATGTTCTGTAATGTCTGTGTAGGTAACTAGTTACTATCATGACTCTCCATGTTCTGTAATACCTGTATAGGTAACTAGTTACTATCATGACTCTCCATGTTCTGTAACGTCTGTGTATTGTCAGCTGTATGGCTACCTAACTTGACTCAGGCGTTCTTTCGTTATTCATTTATTTATTACGTTATTTATTGCGGGTCGTCTTTTAATACCTTCATGTGGTAGCGTTACCCTCTCATGTGGTAGCGTTACCCTCTCATGTGGTAGCGTTATCCTCTCATGTGGTAGCGTTATCCTCTCATGTGGCAGCGTTACCCTCTCATGTGGTAGCGTTACCGTCTCATGTGGTAGCGTTACCGTCTCATGTGGTAGCGTTACCCTCTCATGTGGTAGCGTTACCCTCTCATGTGTAGCGTTACCGTCTCATGTGGTAGCGTTACCCTCTCATGTGGTAGCGTTACCCTCTCATGTGGTAGCGTTACCCTCTCATGTGGTAGCGTTACCCTCTCATGTGGTAGCGTTACCCTCTCAGTGCTCAAGTGTGCTGGCGTCGGCGCTGAGGCTTGAGCAGCGTCGGGTGAAGATGCGCATGTGTTCCTCCTCCTCCTCTTCCTCCTCCTCCTCTTCCTCCTCCTCCTCCTCCTCCTCCTCTTCCTCCTCCTCCTCCTCCTCCTCCTCCTCCGTTGTCTTATACACTGTTTGCCTCAGTCCTTCCGTTGTGGTTGTAGATGAAACGCCATGTTGACCTTCAACGTTATCAGTGGTGGTGTTTCCCAGGGCTGTATTCTGGTGCCTACAATCTTCCTTTTTCCTTTGTACATTTCTCTCTGGTCATGCTTCGTCCTCCGGGGTTCTTCACTCTAAGGTTTCCAGGTCTACACAGACTGTGGTGTAGACGAGAATGGCATGGGCAAGGGACGAAGACATATTGTGGTGTTTGCGATGTTTGTACACAATACTTGATGAAGTGTTTACATCTGATGTTTACATCTTCGTGAAACATGTGATGTTTGTCTAAAGAAATGACGTGTTAAATGAAGTGATTTTTCGACACCGACTGAATTGCGATTTCGCCTTCGTATCTATCATCAAAGACTAGTGTGATCAACCTATCCCAATATATATATATATATATATATATATATATATATATATATATATATATATATATATATATATATATATATATATATATATCTGGAGATGTGAGAGAAAGAATACTTGCCACGTATTCCCTGCGTGTCGTAGAGGGCGACTGAAAGGGGAGGGAGCTGGGATCTGGAAATTTTCCCTGTACCGTTTTTTGATTCAAGAAAGAACAAAGAACGGGGCCAAGTGAGGATATCCCGCTAAGGCTCAGTCCGCTTCACTTCGCTAACGCGGAAAATGGTGAATATGGACGAAATAAGTATAATATATATATATATATATATATATATATATATATATATATATATATATATATATATATATATATATATATAGTGGTGTCTCAGCTACATTTCTCTAATGTATTTGTGAACCCTCAAGTCTTGAGTGCTGCCTCAGTCTCTGGGTTTCCATAGTGGTTTGCTAGCCTGGAAGCGCGTAACAAGTTGACCTTTGGCAAGTGGATTGGAATAAAAAAAAAAACGAAGCAGGTTGGCTTACTCGGCTGCCGCCCCAGCGCCCGAGAGAGAGAGAGAGAGAGAGAGAGAGAGAGAGAGAGAGAGAGAGAGAGAGAGAGAGGAATGGTAGTGATGATGATAATGATGGCTGAGGGAAGGGGGTTGGGTTGGGGGTGTGTGTGTGTGTGTGAATTGACCTTCTGTCGACCCAGATGGAACTGGATTTTGGCTCAGCTCGGGTCGGCATGAGAGAGAGAGAGAGAGAGAGAGAGAGAGAGAGAGAGAGAGAGAGAGAGAGAGAGAGAGAGAGAGAGAGAGAGAGAGAGACGGAGGAGGAAAGAGAAAGAAAGGAAGAAAAAAAAAGGAGACAGGTTTGGAGGGCGGCTAAGGCACACACACACACACACACACACGCACGCACGCACACACGCACGCACACACTAACGGTGTCTTGAAGCGAACGAAAGATTAAATGAAGAATGTGGAACTCATGACTGCACAGACAACGTTTGATTAATGATAGTGAAGATGACATACATTTCACACTGGAGTATTTCCGGCACGACGATACGACCCTTGAGCACGACGGTACGACCCTTGAGCACGACGGTGCGACACTACGACTCTTGAGCACGACGGTACGATCCTTGAGCACGACGGTACGACTCTTGAACACGATGGTACGACCCCTGAGCACGACGGTACGACCCTTGAGCACGACGGTACGACCATTGAGCACGACGGTACGACCCTTGAGCACGACGGTACGACTCTTGAGCACGATGGTACGACCCCTGAGCACGACGGTACGGCCCTTGAGCACGACGGTACGACCCTTGAGCACGACAGTACGATACTTGAGCACGACGGTACGACCCTTCAGCACGACGGTACGGCCCTTGAGCACGACGGTACGACCCTTGAGCACGACGGTACGATACTTGAGCACGACGGTACGACCCTTGAGCACGACGGTGCGACTCTTGAGCACGATGGTACGACCCCTGAGCACGACGGTACGACCCTTGAGCACGACGGTACGACCCTTGAGCACGATATACAATCCTTGAGAACTACAGTACGACCCTTGAACACGACGGTACGACCCTTGAGCACGACGGTACGACCCTTCAGCACGACGGTACGACCCTTGAGCACGACAGTACGATACTTGAGCACGACGGTACGACCCTTGAACACGACGGTACGACCCTTGAGCACGACGGTATGACCCTTGAGCACGATATACGATCCTTAAGCACGGCAGTACGACCCTTGAGCAGACGGTGCAACCCTTGAGCACGACGGTACGACCAATGAGCACGACGGTACGACCCTTGAGCACGACGATACGACCACCTTGAGCCGACGGTGTAACCCTTGAGCACGACGGTACGGCCCTTGAGCACGGTGGTACGAACCTTGAGCACGATGGTACGACCCTGAGCACGACGGTACGACCCTTGAACATGATGCTACGACCCTTGAGCACAACGGTACGGCCCTTGAGTTCGACGGTACGACCCTTGAGCACACCGGTACGGCCCTTGAGTTCGACGGTACGACCCTTAAGCACGACCATTGATTACGACGGTACGGCCCTTGAGTATGATGGTGCGACCATTGAGCACGACGGTACGACCCTTGAGCACGACGGTGCGACCTTTGAGCACGATGGTACGACCCTTGAGCACGACGCTATGGCCCTTAAGCACGACGGTACGACATTTGGGTTGAATGACCCAGAGATCATACCGTCGTGCTCAAGGGTCGTACCGTCGTGGTCAAGGATCGTACCGTCGTGCTCAAGGGTCGTACCGTCGTGCTCAAGGATCGTACCGTTGTGCTTAAGGGTCGTACCGTCGTGCTCAAGGGTCGTACCGTCGTGCTCAAGGTTCGTACCGTTGTGCTCAAGGGTCGTACCGTCGTGCTCAAGGATCGTACCGTCGTGCTCAAGGGTCGTACCGTCGTGCTCAAGTGTCCTACCATCTGTTCAAGGGTCGTACCGTCGTGCTCAAGGAACGTACCATCGTGCTCAAGGGTCGTACCATCTGTTCAAGGGTCGTACCGTCGTGGTCAAGGATCGTACCGTCGTGCTCAAGGGTCGTACCGTCGTGCTCAAGGATCGTACCGTTGTGCTTAAGGGTCGTACCGTCGTGCTCAAGGGTCGTACCGTCGTGCTCAAGGGCCGTACCGTTGTGCTCAAGGGTCGTACCGTCGTGCTCAAGGATCGTACCGTCGTGCTCAAGGGTCGTACCGTCGTGCTCAAGTGTCCTACCATCTGTTCAAGGGTCGTACCGTCGTGCTCAAGGAACGTACCATCGTGCTCAAGGGTCGTACCATCTGTTCAAGGGTCGTACCGTCGTGTTCAAGGGTCGTACCGTCGTGTTCAAGGGTCGTACCATCTGTTCAAGGGTCGTACCGTCGTGTTCAAGGGTCGTACCATCTGTTCAAGGGGTTACCATTATTTTACCCCGTCTGTTTACCTGGTTTGGGATGATGATGATAAAGACGGAATCCCCGTGTTATTCCCGGCGGTGGACGGTTCTATGGCCCCACACGGACGCCACCTGGGAGCTCCTAGGATATTTAGGAATCGAGTCACGTGGGTTACGCCAGGTCAAGGGTCAACTGCATGAGGCGAGGGTGTACACGCCTGCGTGGGTGAGGGCGTGGTAAGACACGCGCGACACCGACCTGGGGGACAGAGGCGTGGCACTTGACAGCCACTGCTGACGTGGCGTTCACCTCACAGCGCCACTGTGGCGACGGCTCTCTCTCTCTCTCTCTCTCTCTCTCTCTCTCTCTCTCTCTCTCTCTCTCTCTCTCTCTCTCTCTCTCTCAGCATCCAGGCGGGTAGGCCCGGTAACACATACCTCCCTGGTCGGTTGAGAGAGAGAGAGAGAGAGAGAGAGAGAGAGAGAGAGAGAGAGAGAGAGAGAGAGAGAGAGAGAGAAGACACCTAAACACCCCCCCCCCCCCCCAGCCTCACGGTGGTGGCGCAGTAAGCGCGCGCCTCTGATGTGTTGTCATGGCGCGCAGCGCTCTGATGTGGAGGCGCGCAGCGCTCTGATGTGGAGGCGCGCAGCGCTCTGATGGGTCCTCTATTGAAGGAGGTGTGTGGGAAGACCATCCTCTGTGGAGGAGGAGGTTGGGGTCGTGTGCTCCTCCAGCCACGCCCTGTGGGCGGGGTCCCTTGGGGTCGTACGCTGGGGGAACCGCCCAGCGAAGTGGTCCAGTGAACCAGATATCACAGGGGGACGTGATGACCTGCCACACACACACACACACACACACACACACACACACACAGCTGGTTCCAGGTAAACATGGACGACCCACGGTAGTCATCTGCTCAGGCGGGACCCTCAGACCCTTAAAGCACCAAAGACAAACCCAAAATCTTGAGGAACTCCTTTAAATACGTTCCTTTAAATACGTTCCTTTAAATACGTTCCTTTAAAAATGTTCCTTTAGACACGTTCCTTTAAATACGTTCCTTTAAATACGTTCCTTAAAAATGTTCCTTTAGACACGTTCCTTTAAATACGTTCCTTTAAATACGTTCCTTTAAATACTTTCCTTTACATACGTTCCTTTAAATACGTTCCTTTAGATACGTTCCTTTAGATATGTTCCTTTACATACGCTCCTTTAAATACGTTCCTTCAAATACGTTCCTTTAAATATGTTCAAGTACGTTCCTTTAAATAAGTTCCTTTAAATACGTTCCTTTAAATACGTTCCTTTGAATACGATCCTTTAAATACGCTCCTTCAAATACGTCCCCTTAAATACATTCCTTTAAATACGTTCCTTCTTCAGAAAATTGATGTCAAATGGATAGTATTGTAAGATGAGAATCCAGAGGAATACTGTCACCTATGGTAGATCTTACACTTTTATTCAAGAAAACCTCGACTAAAAAACTTTGTGCTTGAAACCAACTTGAGAACTGAGCGCTTAACCCTTAAATATGACTATAGATTCTATGAATTCGACCCTCCACTTGGCACTAGGGTAGAACGAGGAGCTGCGGCTATTACCATATCAGAACTCGATCGTCTTTTGTGGACTTCAAACCCTCTGGCTGGGGAACCAATGCAGACTGAAGACTGAATGAATGAACCATTAAGACCTCTTCTTCTTCTTCTTCTTCCTCTTCTTCTTCTTCTTCTTGTTCCTTCTTCTTCTTCTTCTTCTTCTTCTTCTTCTTCTTCTTTTTGGTGGCCACATGACTTGCAGAGGAGACAGCGATCAAGATATGAAAAAGAGATTAATCAAAGACTTTTAATCAAGGTTTGGTTATAGTATGTTTAATGAGGGTAGTTCTACGTCCCGTGATGTGATCCTGGGAAAACATTGTGGTACGCATCCTCTGGTTTGGTCTCGTTGTATCTTTTTCTCCTACCGTGGTCATGTGTTCAAGACTTGCATAGTAATGATAGCTTCCCTGTCCTTGTAAACTGAGCAGAACATGTAAACCAACAAACGACCTTCCTTACATGTGAAAGTTGACTTTTAACTACACGAAGATCGTGTGAATATCCTGGTGTTGATAACGCAATGTAAACAATACTGCAGATATCCTGTTGTTGATGAAGCATTGTAAACAGTACTGCAGATATCCTGTTGTTGATGAAGCAATGTAAACAATACTGCAGATATCCTGTTGTTGATGAAGCAATGTAAACAATACTGCAGATATCCTGTTGTTGATGAAGCAATGTAAACAATACTGCAGATATCCTGTTGTTGATGAAGCAATGTAAACAATACTCCAGATATCCTGTTGTTGATGAAGCAATGTAAACAATACTGCAGATATCCTGTTGTTGATGAAGCAATGTAAACAGTACTCCAGATATCCTGTTGTTGATGAGGCAATGTAAACAATACTCCAGATATCCTGTTGTTGATGAAGCAATGTAAACAATACTCCAGATATCCTGTTGTTGATGAAGCAATGTAAACAATACTCCAGATATCCTGTTGTTGATGAAGCAATGTAAACAACACTCCAGATATCCTGTTGTTGATGAAGCAATGTAAACAATACTGCAGATATCCTGTTGTTGATGAAGCAATGTAAACAATACTCCAGATATCCTGTTGTTGATGAAGCAATGTAAACAGTACTCCAGATATCCTGTTGTTGATGAAGCAATGTAAACAATACTGCAGATATCCTGTTGTTGATGAAGCAATGTAAACAATACTGCAGATATCCTGTTGTTGATGAAGCAATGTAAACAATACTGCAGATATCCTGTTGTTGATGAAGCAATGTAAACAGTACTGCAGATATCCTGTTGTTGATGAAGCAATGTAAACAACACTCCAGATATCCTGTTGTTGATGAGGCAATGTAAACAGTACTCCAGATATCCTGTTGTTGATGAAGCAATGTAAACAGTACTCCAGATATCCTGGTGTTGATGAAGCAATGTAAACAACACTCCAGATATCCTGGTGTTGATGAAGCAATGTAAACAGTACTCCAGATATCCTGGTGTTGATGACGCAATGTAAACAATACTGCAGATATCCTGTTGTTGATGAATCAATGTAAACAATACTCCAGATATCCTGTTGTTGATGAGGCAATGTAAACAACACTCCAGATATCCTGTTGTTGATGAAGCAATGTAAACAATACTCCAGATATCCTGGTGTTGATGAAGCAATGTAAACAATACTGCAGATACTGCCAAAGATATCACTCAGATCATCGAGAGACAGCCACGACCAACAGTTCCGGAGTGTAGCCAGTGTTGTGATAAATGACTTACAGATGATAAAGAGAGGATGATTCCATGGTCATTAGATTAGATTGTCAAAGAGTAACTGAAAGAAACAGTTAGCAAGGAAGCCAAGCGGGAATCTTGAATATAGGCTATGATGGATGTCATCTCATTTCCCAAAACATTTTGGAAAAGGATGAAGAAGTTGGATGGAAAGTCTTCTCCAACTTTACCTTGTCATAATAACCAAATTATGAGAATAAGTGACCCGTCTGCAGTAGTCAATATCTTTAATAAAACTGTATCTTCATTGTCAACAGATATACTCAGGATCTTGGAGAAATATGAGAGAGAGAGAGAGAGGCCCTTCCGTAACCCGTGTCCTCTTGGAAGCAAGAGGAGTATCGTATGCCATTTCTTATAAACGAAACGACATCATGCTTTCTCAGACGTTGAATCTAATGCTCCTGGAGACAATAGTATGCACTGTGATGTGATCCAACACCTTCCTAAACTCTTGAATTCTCTTTAGATTCGCTAGATCTGATATGGATGCTTATTATACCCCAGCGCCGCTGAGCGGTAATCAAAGAGCAGATGTAGAGACGAAAGTCTAGCAATCCATGGACGAGAATTGTACCTCAGTGATTGTAGGAGCAGCAGTGACTAGCTAAATGTATAAATGTCAAGGTGGATAGGAGCTAGAAGGCCAGATAAACAACAGACGACGGGGAATAAAGAAAGGTGTTGAAGTGTAGCGTTCCTCCTCCAATTGGAATCACCAGTTTGATCCAGTTCTTTGTTGACTGAGGTTTGGTCATTTTGTGTTGACCATGAACACGTAAATGCGAGGAAAGCTGCCACAGTTTGAGACACTTGCTATGTCAGTCTCACCGTGGAACGTGGAGTACTGCAACACTATACCAGTGTCTGAGACAAATATGAATTGTATGACAACATTGGAATGAATCAAGGTTATTAAAGACATTCTTAGAAAATCATTGATATACGTGATTTATGGAAAGGTTTTCAAAATATAGAATTTCTTGTAAATGATTTAAAGTTTCAGATGTTTAAAGGAAGGCAAAATGTTTCATGTAAATAGTTTTAAGATTTGATAATTTTTTCTGATGAAAAACGGTGGATAAATTTCTCAGTTCTGGTTGTTAAAACCACAACAGGTTCTACTCCACATGAAGGACTCCACCTGGCCTGGTTGCTGGAACTACTTTAAATTCAACTCCACATGGAGTGAGTAGGTCGGTGGTGGTTCGAATCTAAAACTCAAATTAGATGATAACAGAATTCGTTTCTAACGGGACCAACACGATGGTTTAGCTGTGAGTGAACATGGAGTGCCAGATATCGTAAATTGACGTCGGAGAAAATGTAAGAGTGACCGTAAAAATAACCAGTCAGATTTAACCTTGGGGGAATGTGGGAAGCAAAAACTGTGGATGTTAGCGACGTCAACATGTCTGCAAGAACCAGTATGTGGGAGGAACAGCTTGACATTGACTTTGCAGAGGAAACTAGAAACTCATGGAAGAAGGATCGTTAGCAGATCCAAAACATATGTTTTCGTCAGTCTCAACTTTGCTTTTCCAGTCCAAAAGTCGCGAATTTTGGAGAAGTTAAAACCACAAAGTCGACCCAGTTTGGAATATACTTCACTCGAGTGTTCCCACAGCTTCAAGGATCAGTGAAGGGAGTGTGGGAAGCCTTCAGTGAAGTGTGGGAAGCCTTCAGTGAAGTGTGGGAAGCCGTCAGTGAAGTGTGGGAAGCCTTCAGTGAAGGAAGTGTAGGGAAGGCTTCGTTCCTTCCGTGGTGAAGGAAAGGAGACTTGAAGGAGAGATATCTTCACCGGGGAAATTCCTGGAACGCTTCGGTGAGCTTAACCTAGACCCCGCTGGCACGCTAGGGGGACGCATCCAACCCAGGTGCAGCATCATGGCGTACACCACCACCTCGGACGCGGTCATGAACCCAGGTCATGATACACCGCTGACCTACGTGCGATCCCAAGGCTGGGTACGCTGCCAGACTGGGTCACACGCACAGCTGGCTCACTCCCCTGCATGACGCCGGCTCACTCCCACAGCTGGCTCACTCCCCTGCATGACGCCGGCTCACTCCCCTGCATGACGCCGGCTCACTCCCACAGCCGGCTCGCTCCCCTGCATGACGCCGGCTCACTCCCACAGCTGGCTCACTCCCCTGCATGACGCCGGCTCACTCCCACAGCCGGCTCACTCCCCTGCATGACGCCGGCTCACTCCCACAGCTGGCTCACTCCCCTGCATGACGCCGGCTCACTCCCACAGCTGGCTCACTCCCCTGCATGACGCCGGCTCACTCCCACAGCTGGCTCACTCCCCTGCATGACGCCGGCTCACTCCCACAGCCGGCTCGCTCCCCTGCATGACGCCGGCTCACTCCCACAGCTGGCTCACTCCCCTGCATGACGCCGGCTCACTCCCACAGCCGGCTCACTCCCCTGCATGACGCCGGCTCACTCCCACAGCTGGCTCACTCCCCTGCATGACGCCGGCTCACTCCCACAGCTGGCTCACTCCCCTGCATGACGCCGGCTCACTCCCACAGCCGGCTCGCTCCCCTGCATGACGCCGGCTCACACCCCTGCATGACGCCGGCTCACTCCCACAGCCGGCTCGCTCCCCTGCATGACGCCGGCTCACACCCCTGCATGACGCCGGCTCACTTCCCCTGCATGACGCCGGCTCACTCCCACAGCTGGCTCACTCCCCTGCATGACGCCGGCTCACTCCCACAGCCGGCTCACTCCCCTGCATGACGCCGGCTCACACCCCTGCATGACGCCGGCTCACTTCCCCTGCATGACGCCGGCTCACACCCACAGCCGGCTCACTCCCCTGCATGACGCCGGCTCACACCATTGCATGACGCCGGCTCACTTCCCCTGCATGACGCCGGCTCGCTCCCCTGCATGACGCCGGCTCACTCCCCTGCATGACGCCGGCTCACTCCCTGCATGACGCCGGCTCACTCCCCTGCATGACGCCGGCTCACTCCCCTGCATGACGCCGGCTCACTCCCCTGCATGACGCCGGCTCACTCCCCTGCATGACGCCGGCTCACTCCCACAGCTGGCTCACTCCCCTGCATGACGCCGGCTCACTTCCCCTGCATGACGCCGGCTCACTCACCTGCATGACGCCGGCTCACTCACCTGCATGACGCCGGCTCACTCCCCTGCATGACGCCGGCTCACTCCCCTGCATGACGCCGGCTCACTCCCCAGCTGGCTCACCCCCTGCATGACGCCGCTCACTCCCACTGCTCACTCCCTGCATGACGCCGGCTCACTCCACGCTGGCTCACACCCTGCATGCGCGCTCTCCACGCCGCTCGCCCCTGCATGACGCCGGCTCACACCCCTGCATGACGCCGGCTCACTCCCACTGGCATGTGACGCCGGCCACTCCCGGCTCGCTCCTCATGAGCCGCTCATTCCCCTGCATGACGCCGGCTCATCCCCTGATGACGCCGGCTCACTTCACACTGCATGACGCCGGCTCACACCCACAGCGGCTCACTCCCCTGCATGACGCCGGCTCACTTCCCCAGCAGCCGGCTCACTCCCCTGCATGACGCCGGCTCACACCCCTGCATGACGCCGGCTCACTCACCTGCATGACGCGGCTCACTCCCCACATGACGCCGGCTCACACCCCCTGCATGACGCCGGCTCACTTCCCCCTGCATGACGCCGGCTCACTCCCCTGCATGACGCCGGCTCACTCACCTGCATGACGCCGGCTCATCCCCCTGGCATGACGCCGGCTCCACTACCCTGCATGACGCCGGCTCACTCCCCTGCCATGACGCCGGCCTCGCTCCCCTGCATGACGCCGGCTCACTTCCCCTGCATGACGCCGGCTCACTCCCCTGCATGACGCCGGCTCACTCCCCTGCATGACGCCGGCTCGCTCCCCTGCATGACGCCGGCTCGCTCCCCTGCATGACGCCGGCTCACTCCCCTGCATGACGCCGGCTCACACCCTGCATGACGCCGGCTCACTCCCCTGCATGACGCCGGCTCACTCCCCTGCATGACGCCGGCTCACTCCCCTGCATGACGCCGGCTCACTCCCCTGCATGACGCCGGCTCGCTCCCCTGCATGACGCCGGCTCGCTCCCCTGCATGACGCCGGCTCGGATGTTGCCTGGCCAGGCAGGAGACGTGGTCGGGGAGGAGCAGACGGTCGCACTGGGCAAGGTTCGTGTCAGTGTCCAGCCCACACTCCCGTTTTCTTTGGACGTAAATACAACCACAGAAATCAGTCGGATAGGAATTCAGACATCGCGTTTTCTTCTGGAGTGGTTTAGACTAGAAAAAAAAAAAAAGAGAATGTCTTCCGCGTGACTTGCTCTTCAAGATCTCTGAATATTTTACATCTTGGAGTTAATGTACGACACACACACACACACACACACTCACACACACACACTCACACACATACACACACACACACAGGGGCTGGCTGCTGGACCCGAAGCCATTACACTCACCGTGTTACTTGATACTATATATATATATATATATATATATATATATATATATATATATATATATATATATATATATATATATATATATATATTCCGATGAGTCCACGGGGAAATGAAACACAATGTTAAGTTGCCAAGTGCACTTTCGTGTAATATTCACATCATCATCAGAGGAGATACGAGAAAGAAATATAACAGTCACTTGATATACAACGAAGTGACGTAGCTACGACGCCAATTGGTAAACAAGTGAGCATATATATATATATATATATATATATATATATATATATATATATATATATATATATATATATATATGTTTGTTTTATTTTTGTACTTTGTCGCTGTCTCCCGCTTTAGCAAGGTAGCGCAAGGAAACAGACGAAAGAATGGCCCAAACCACCCATATACACATGTATTTACATACACGTCCACGTACGCACATATACATACCTATACATTTCAACGTATACATATATATATACATACATAGACATATACATATATACACATGTACATAATTTATACTGTCTGCCTTTATTCATTCCCGTCGCCACCACCTCCACACAGGAAATGACTAGCGTGGAGATCACAGAGGGATCAAAGACAAGACACAAATGCTAAGAGGAAACACAAGGGCGGCACCTCCACACGAGTGGAGAACATAGTCGACTGGTACACAGTGTGTGATGCACAGACAAGCGCGCTGAGCTCTGTGTTGCGAGAGGGTCTGTGACGCATGTAGGTTGTGGGGGGGGGGGGTCAGTACGCTGGAAAGGGGGGGAGGGGGAGGCATAGAGACGTTTTAAGAGGAAACTTGAAGATGTTCTGTGGATGAGATGATGTTTTGAAGACACTGAGAACACGTGTGGCCTTGAAGGATGTACGAGAGCAACGAGGGAGTGGAGGAGGAGGAGGAACATGTCTGCGAATTTAAGAATATTCTTAAAGAAATGGTTGTGGAAATCATAACCTCCCCCCGCGCTCTGAACTGATTAAACGCAGATGTTTTGCAAGAGGACAGATGTTTGGTGGGACTTGAGAGAGTGGGGGAAAGAAGTGAGCGAAACAGATGTAAACAGATGTGGGGATGAATGCAGAATCATCCGTTAATTTATACTAATAAAGACCAAATGTTTATATATATATATATATATATATATATATATATATATATATATATATATATATATATATATATATTCTGGGGCGGCTCTTGAGATGGCTGGAGGAGTGACGAATAAGGATTTAGAGTCCTGTAAAATGCATCAGTAGGATGTGATCTCTCCCTTCTGTTTACCCCAGGAGTGTGAGGGAACGCGCGTGTGTGTGTGTGTGTGTGTGTGTGTGTGTGTGTGTGGTGAGGGCAGGAGGAGAGGTGCCAAGGTGTGATGATGAGTACACTGAAGACCGTGGGGTTCAGTACCCCACCTTGAGGAGGCAGTACACCTACGTCCGCCTTGCTCAGACGGTGTGGAGGTTCGGTGGGTTCGTACGTCGGCTGGCCACTCACCCCAGCCTGACCACTTCCATAATTTGCTACTCGCCTCCTGTATTATATCCCCCACCTCCTCCTCCTCCTGTATTACAGCCCGCGTGAACAGACCACTGCACTGCAGACCACAAGAACGCTAACTTCTACAGACCGTAAGAACGAGCCTTCTACCACAACACCTCTACATGATCCACACGCCGGCCCATCTACCACAACAACACAACCCTCCCGTCTACCACAACACAACACCTCTACATGATCCACACGCCGGCCCGTCTACCACAACAACACAACCCTCCCGTCTACCACAACACAACACCTCTACATGATCCACACGCCGGCCCATCTACCACAACAACACAACCCTCCCGTCTACCACAACACAACACCTCTATATGATCCACACGCCGGCCCATCTACCACAACACCTCTACATGATCCACACGCCGGCCCATCTACCACAACAACACAACCCTCCAGTCTACCACAACACAACACCTCTACATGATCCACACGCCGGCCCATCTACCACAACAACACAACCCTCCCGTCTACCACAACACCTCTACATGATCCACACGCCGGCCCATCTACCACAACGCAACACCTCTACATGATCCACACGCCGGCCCGTCTACCACAACAACACAACCCTCCCGTCTACCACAACACAACACCTCTACATGATCCACACGCCGGCCAATCTACCACACCAACACAACCTCCTACAAGACCGGGGAGCGTAACGAAGCGATCTGTCTTCACTCATCTACAACATCTTCACTCCGACATCAACCAGTGACATGGGAGACTGTGAGGGAGTTCGTGGGTTGGGAGAAGAAGACCCGCTTCTTAACCCGGGTTCTCCCACCTCTCTGGTGTTAACCCGGGTTCTCCCAGCTCTCTGGTGTTAACCCGGGTTCTCCCAGCTCTCTGGTGTTAACCCGGGTTCTCCCAGCTCTCTGGTGTTAATCCGGGTTCTCACAGCTCTCTGGTGTTAATCCGGGTTCTCCCAGCTCTCTGGTGTTAACCCGGGTTCTCCCAGCTCTCTGGTGTTAATCCGGGTTCTCCCAGCTCTCTGGTGTTAATCCGGGTTCTCACAGCTCTCTGGTGTTAACCCGGGTTCTCCCAGCTCTCTGGTGTTAACCCGGGTTCTCCCAGCTTTCTGGTGTTAACCCGGGTTCTCCCAGCTCTCTGGTGTTAGAGGAGCAAGTTAGAATATGGATAGTCCCCCTTCACCACTCCCTGGCTGTGGCTACCAGCCTCCCCGCCAACCCTCCAGGTCCCTCAACGCCAGCCTCCCCAGCCAACCCTCCAGGTCCTTCAACGCCACAAGCTTCCTCCGCCAACCCTCCAGGTCCCTCAACGCCACCAGCCTCCCCCGCCAACCCTCCATATCCCTCACGCCACAAGCTTCCTCCGCCAACCCTCCAGGTCCCTCAACGCCCCAGCCTCCCGCGCCAACCCTCCAGGTCCCTCAACGCCACAAGCTTCCTCCGCCAACCCTCCAGGTCCCTCAACGCCACCAGCCTCCCCCGCCAACCCTCCAGGTCCCTCAACGCCACCAGCCTCCCCCGCCAACCCTCCATGTTCCTCAACGCCACCAGCCTCCCCGCCAACCCTCCATGTCCCTCAGCGCCACCAGCCTCCCCACCAACCCTCCATGTTCCTCAACGCCACCAGCCCCCCGCCAACCCTCCAGGTCCCTCAACACCACCAGCCTCCCCCGCCAACCCTCCAGGTCCCTCAACGCCACCAGCCTCCCCCGCCAACCCTCCAGGTCCCTCAACGCCACCAGCCTCCCCCGCCAACCCTCCATGTTCCTCAACGCCACCAGCCTCCCCGCCAACCCTCCATGTCCCTCAGCGCCACCAGCCTCCCCACCAACCCTCCAGGTCCCTCAACGCCACCAGCCTCCCCCGCCAACCCTCCATGTTCCTCAACGCCACCAGCCTCCCCGCCAACCCTCCATGTCCCTCAGCGCCACCAGCCTCCCCACCAACCCTCCAGGTCCCTCAACGCCACCAGCCTCCCCCGCCAACCCTCCAGGTCCCTCAACGCCACCAGCCTCCCCCGCCAACCCTCCATGTTCCTCAACGCCACCAGCCTCCCCGCCAACCCTCCATGTCCCTCAACACCACCAGCCTCCCCGCCAACCCTCCAGGTCCCTCAACGCCAGCCTCCCCGCCAACCCTCCAGGTCCCTCAATGCCACCCTTCCCCGCTAACCCTCCAGGTCCCTCAACGCCACCAGCCTCCCCGCCAACCCTCCAGGTCCCTCAGCGCCACCAGCCTCCCCCGCCAACCTTCCAGGTCCCTCAACGCCAGCCTCCCCCGCCAACCCTCCATGTCCCTCAACGCCACCAGCCTCCCCCGCTAACCCTCCAGGTCCCTCAACGCCACCAGCCTCCCGCCAACCCTCCAGGTACCTCAACGCCATCAGCCTCCCCGCCAACCCTCCAGGTCCCTCAACGCCACCAGCCTCCCCGCCAACCCTCCAGGTACCTCAACGCCACCAGCCTCCCCCGCCAACCCTCCAGGTCCCTCAACGCCACCAGCCTCCCGCCAACCCTCCAGGTCCCTCAACGCCACCAGCCTCCTCGCCAACCCTCCAGGTCCCTCAACGCCACCAGCCTCCCCCGCCAACCTTCCAGGTCCCTCAACGCCAGCCTCCCCCGCCAACCCTCCAGGTCCCTCAACGCCACCAGCCTCCCCCGCCAACCCTCCAGGTCCCTCAACGCCACCAGCCTCCCCGCCAACCCTCCAGGTACCTCAACGCCACCAGCCTCCCCCACCAACCCTCCAGGTCCCTCAACGCCACCAGCCTCCCCGCCAACCCTCCATGTCTCTCAACGCCAGCCTCCCCCGCCAACCCTCCATGTCCCTCAACGCCACCAGCCTCCCCCGCCAACCCTCCAGGTCCCTCAACGCCACCAGCCTCTCCGCCAACCCTCCATGTCCCTCAACGCCACCAGCCTCCCCGCAAACCCTCCAGGTCCCTCAACGCCACCAGCCTCCCCCGCCAACCCTCCAGGTCCCTCAACGCCTGCCTCCCCCGCCAACCCTCCATGTCCCTCAACGCCACCAGCCTCCCCCGCCAACCCTCCAGGTCCCTCAACGCCACCAGCCTCCCCGCAAACCCTCCAGGTCCCTCAACGCCAGCCTCTCCGCCAACCCTCCAGGACCCTCAACGCAACCCTCCCCCGCCAACCCTCCATGTCCCTCAACGCCACCAGCCTCCCCGCAAACCCTCCAGGTCCCTCAACGCCAGCCTCCCCGCCAACCCTCCAGGCCCCTCAACGCCACCAGCCTCCCGCAACAACCCTCCAGGTCCCTCAACGCCACCAGCCTCCCCGCCAACCCTCCATGTCCCTCAACGCCAGCCTCCCCCGCCAACCCTCCAGGTCCCTCAACGCCGCCAGCCTCCCCCGCCAACCCTCCAGGTCTCTCAACGCCACCAGCCGCCCTGCCAACCCTCCATGTCAACGCCAGCCTCCCCCGCCAACCCTCCATGTCAACGCCAGCCTCCCCGCCAACCCTCCAGGTCCCTCAACGCCACCAGCCTCCCTGCCAACCCTCCAGGTCCCTCAACGCCACCAGCCTCCCCGCCAACCCTCCAGGTCCCTCAACGCCACCAGCCTCCCCCGCCAACCTTCCAGGTCCCTCAACGCCACCAGCCTCCCTGCCAACCCTCCATGTCCCTCAACGCCACCAGCCTCCCCCGCCAACCCTCCAGGTCCCTCAACGCCGCCAGCCTCCCCCGCCAACCCTCCAGGTCCCTCAACGCCGCCAGCCTCCCCCGCCAACCCTCCAGGTCCCTCAACGCCACCAGCCTCCCCCGCCAACCCTCCAGGTCCCTCAACGCCGCCAGCCTCCCCCGCCAACCCTCCAGGCTCCTCAACGCCACCAGCCTCCCCCGCCAACCCTCCAGGTCCCTCAACACCCGCGAGTCACGACGTGAATTGGAAGTCCAGATGTTTACACGCCCACACACTTACCTGTCAAACTGTACAACATGGAATTCTTCCTCCAGACAGAGACCATCCCTCCCATCATCATTGCCTCACACCACCATTCACTCAGACAGAGACCATCCCTCCCATCATCATTACCTCACACCACCATTCACCCAGGCAGAGACCATCCCTCCCATCATCATTACCTCACACCACCATTCACCCAGACAGAGACCATCCCTCCCAGTATAACCCGGGACCACGTCACCCAGACAGAGACCATCCCTACCAGTATAACCCGAGACCACGTCACCCAGACAGAGACCATCCCTACCAGTATAACCCGGGACCACGTCACCCAGACAGAGACCATCCCTACCAGTATAACCCAGGACCACGTCACCCAGACAGAGACCATCCCTACCAGTATAACCCAGGACCACGTCACCCAGACAGAGACCATCCCTACCAGTATAACCCAGGACCACGTCACCCAGGCAGAGACCATCCCTACCAGTATAACCCAGGACTTCGTCACCCAGACAGAGACCATCCCTACCAGTATAACCCGGGACCACGTCACCCAGACAGAGACCATCCCTACCAGTATAACCCAGGACCACGTCACCCAGGCAGAGACCATCCCTCCCAGTATAACCCGAGACCACGTCACCCAGGCAGAGACCATCCCTACCAGTATAACCCGAGACCACGTCACCCAGACAGAGACCATCCCTACCAGTATAACCCGAGACCACGTCACCCAGACAGAGACCATCCCTACCAGTATAACCCGAGACCACGTCACCCAGACAGAGACCATCCCTACCAGTATAACCCGAGACCACGTCACCCAGACAGAGACCATCCCTACCAGTATAACCCGAGACCACGTCACCCAGACAGAGACCATCCCTACCAGTATAACCCGGGACCACGTCACCCAGACAGAGACCATCCCTACCAGTATAACCCGAGACCACGTCACCCAGACAGAGACCATCCCTACCAGTATAACCCAGGACCACGTCACCCAGACAGAGACCATCCCTACCAGTATAACCCGAGACCACGTCACCCAGACAGAGACCATCCCTACCAGTATAACCCGAGACCACGTCACCCAGGCAGAGACCATCCCTACCAGTATAACCCGAGACCACGTCACCCAGACAGAGACCATCCCTACCAGTATAACCCGAGACCACGTCACCCAGGCAGAGACCATCCCTACCAGTATAACCCGAGACCACGTCACCCAGGCAGAGACCATCCCTACCAGTATAACCCGGGACCACGTCACCCAGACAGAGACCATCCCTACCAGTATAACCCAGTACCTCGTCACCCAGACAGAGACCATCCCTACCAGTATAACCCGGGACCACGTCACCCAGACAGAGACCATCCCTACCAGTATAACCCAGTACCTCGTCACCCAGACAGAGACCATCCCTACCAGTATAACCCAGGACCACGTCACCCAGACAGAGACCATCCCTCCCAGTATAACCCAGGACCACGTCACCCAGACAGAGACCATCCCTCCCATCCCCATCTGTCGTGTTAGATACGACTACCATGCGTAGCTCAGCTCGATGATGCGTATACGAGTCTACAACTACCATGCGTAGGTCAGTTCGATGGTGCGTATACGAGGCTACGACTACCATGCGTAGCTCAGCTCGATGATGCGTATATGAGTCTACGACTACCATGCGTAGCTCAGCTCGATGATGCGTATACGAGTCTACGACTACCATGCGTAGCTCAGCTCGATGATGCGTATACGAGTCTACGACTACCATGCGTAGCTCAGCTCGATGATGCGTATACGAGTCTACGACTACCATGCGTAGCTCAGCTCGATGATGCGTATACGAGTCTACGACTACCATGCGTAGCTCAGCTCGATGATGCGTATACGAGTTTACGACTACCATGCGTAGCTCAGCTCGATGATGCGTATACGAGTCTACAACTACCATGCGTAGGTCAGTTCGATGGTGCGTATACGAGGCTACGACTACCATGCGTAGGTCAGCTCGATGATGCGTATATGAGTCTACGACTACCATGCGTAGCTCAGCTCGATGATGCGTATACGAGTCTACGACTACCATGCGTAGCTCAGCTCGATGATGCGTATACGAGTCTACGACTACCATGCGTAGCTCAGCTCGATGATGCGTATACGAGTCTACGACTACCATGCGTAGCTCAGCTCGATGATGCGTATACGAGTCTACGACTACCATGCGTAGCTCAGCTCGATGATGCGTATACGAGTTTACGACTACCATGCGTAGCTCAGCTCGATGATGCGTATACGAGTCTACGACTACCATGCGTAGGTCAGTTCGATGGTGCGTAGACGAGTCTACGACTACCATGCGTAGGTCAGCTCGATGGTGCGTATACGAGTCTACGACTACCATGCGTAGCTCAGCTCGATGATGCGTATACGAGTCTACGACTACCATGCGTAGCTCAGCTCGATGATGCGTATACGAGTTTACGACTACCATGCGTAGCTCAGCTCGATGATGCGTATACGAGTCTACGACTACCATGCGTAGGTCAGTTCGATGGTGCGTAGACGAGTCTACCACTGGCTACAGCAGTCCCCACCTACATGGCCTTCCAGAACACCTAACTGCCTCCAAGACTGGATGACCACGTCACCAGTTATGTCCTTCCTGCCCACCTCCTCCCATCCACGACTGACTCACGAGACCTTGGCTACCTCCAAAATGACCTTAGCTGCCTCCAAGGTGCTCACATGGGCCTTTAGCTCCCTCCAAAGGTGTTCACATGGGCCTTAGCTGCCTCCAAGGTGTTCACATGGGCCTTAGCTTCCTCCAAGGTGCTCACATGGGCTTTAGCTCTCTCCAAGGTCTTCACATGAGCCTTAGCTGCCTCCAAGGTGTTCACATGGGCCTTTAGCTCCCTCCAAGGTGTTCACATAGGCCTTAGCTGCCTCCAAGGTGTTCACATGAACCTTAGCTGCCTCCAAGGTGCTCACATGGGCTTTAGCTCTCTCCAAGGTCTTCACATGAGCCTTAGCTCCCTCCAAGGTGTTCACATGGGCCTTAGCTGCCTCCAAGGTGTTCACATGGGCTTTAGCTCTCTCCAAGGTGTTCACATGGGCTTTAGCTCTCTCCAAGGTGTTCACATGGGCCTTAGCTGCCTCCAAGGTGTTCACATGGGCCTTAGCTGCCTCCAAGGTGTTCACATGGGCCTCAGCTGCCTCCAAGGTGTTCACATGGGCCTTAGCTGCCTCCAAGGTGTTCACATGGGCTTTAGCTCTCTCCAAGGTCTTCACATGAGCCTTTAGCTGCCTCCAAGGTGTTCCCTTGGGCCTTACCTCCCTCCAGGGTGTTCCCTTGGGCCTTACCTCCCTCCAGGGTGTTCCCTTGGGCCTTACCTCCCTCCAGGGTGTTCACTCACTCCTCGACTGTCAATGTTGCTCTTGTGTTGTGGTAAACTAAGCTGTTAGAAATGTGGTGTACCGTCATGCGATGTTCCACCTCTTGTTCACACATTCTCCCTGCTCATGACTGGTCGACTGCCTGAACAGCGAGTACGATCCTCGAACGCAACGTAACAATGGTTCAGCACCACGTAACGACCCTTGAGCACCACATACCGATCCTTGAGCACCACATAACGACCCTTGAGCGCCACATAACGACCCGTGAGCACCACATAACGATCCTTGAGCACCACATAACGACAATTGAGCATAGCGGTACAATCCTTGACTACGATGGTGTGACCCTTGACCTTCTTACTCAAGGGGGTTAAAGAAGTGACCTGTTGAGCCTCAACTGCTGAATTGAGCCCCTAACGAGGTTGTGATAACTATTTGTATGTTGCAGGGAGAGAGTTTTACGCTGGTGTTTACCTCATCTCTTAACCTTATATATATATATATATATATATATATATATATATATATATATATATATATGTTTAATTTGTTTATGGATGGGGTTGTAAGGGAGGTAAATGCAAGAGTCCTGGAAAGAGGGGCAAGTATGAAGTCTGTTGGGGATGAGAGAGCTTGGGAAGTGAGTCAGTTGTTGTTCGCTGATGATACAGCGCTGGTGGCTGATTCATGTGAGAAACTGCAGAAGCTGGTGACTGAGTTTGGTAAAGTGTGTGGAAGAAGAAAGTTGAGAGTAAATGTGAATAAGAGCAAGGTTATTAGGTACAGTAGGGGTGAGGGTCAAGTCAATTGGGAGGTGAGTTTGAATGGAGAAAAACTGGAGGAAGTGAAGTGTTTTAGATATCTGGGAGTGGATCTGTCAGCGGATGGAACCATGGAAGCGGAAGTGGATCATAGGGTGGGGGAGGGGGCGAAAATTTTGGGAGCCTTGAAAAATGTGTGGAAGTCGAGAACACTATCTCGGAAAGCAAAAATGGGTATGTTTGAGGGAATAGTGGTTCCAACAATGTTGTATGGTTGCGAGGCGTGGGCTATGGATAGAGATGTGCGCAGGAGGATGGATGTGCTGGAAATGAGATGTTTGAGGACAATGTGTGGTGTGAGGTGGTTTGATCGAGTAAGTAACGTAAGGGTAAGAGAGATGTGTGGAAATAAAAAGAGCGTGGTTGAGAGAGCAGAAGAGGGTGTTTTGAAATGGTTTGGGCACATGGAGAGAATGAGTGAGGAGAGATTGACCAAGAGGATATATGTGTCGGAGGTGGAGGGAACGAGGAGAAGAGGGAGACCAAATTGGAGGTGGAAAGATGGAGTGAAAAAGATTTTGTGTGATCGGGGCCTGAACATGCAGGAGGGTGAAAGGAGGGCAAGAAATAGAGTGAATTGGAGTCATGTGGTATACAGGGGTTGACGTGCTGTCAGTGGATTGAAGCAAGGCATGTGAAGCGTCTGGGGTAAACCATGGAAAGCTGTGTAGGTATGTATATTTGCGTGTGTGGACGTGTGTATGTACATGTGTATGGGGGGGGGGGGGGTTGGGCCATTTCTTTCGTCTGTTTCCTTGCGCTACCTCGCAAACGCGGGAGACAGCGAGAAAGTATAAAAAAAAAAAAAAAAAAAAAAAAAAAATATATATATATATATATGGCCAGGCTATGGGCCTGGCGGTTAGCAGATTATATAATCTGATTATATAATCTTAATATTGATGATGGTTTATACAAATTAGATAACTTTATTGTTGATAAAATTTGTAAAATGATAAGTTTATGAACGCTCGTTGTATGTTTTGGACAATCACATGTTTACCAAATGGCGTCCTAGCTTCGTCTTCGATGTATATCAACTGACTTATATTTCCTTCTTGTGTCTCCCCTGATGATGTGATTATTACACGAAAGTGCACATGGCAACTTATCGTGTTTCATTTTCTCTGTGGTCTCATAGGAATATATATATATATATATATATATATATATATATATATATATATATATATATATACCCAAGCTTGCGGAGAAGATGAACGGCTGGGCCTGCTGTGAGCCAACCCCCCAAGCCCGCCCTCTCGGTGACTGTGAGAGGAGCGACCGTGAGATGAGTGGGTTGCAACACTGCCAGCCCCAGGGAAGCTGGGATGAGGAGACAGCTGAGTAGCATGAGAGAGAAGACGTCCAGGTGGGGGTTGGATGATGCTTACACCGGCCCTGAAGACCAAGGCTGTGGTGGTGTGTGGCTTTACTGACCACCACGGCTGGCCACACGGGCCACACGGGCCACACGGGCCACGCGGGCCACACGGGCCTTGGGATAGCGTGGAGGGACTGGTCTGGGATGGGACTGTATTGGAGGTACGGGACAATTACAATTATATCGTAAGTAATGTTGTGGAATGACTGGGTCATATCCCCTGAGGTGATTTGCTCGCGCGTGCACACACACACACACACACACACACACACACACACACACACACACACACACACACACACACACACACACCACAGTGCCCTTCCTCCCTTTCTGTTGGAGGGAGGAGGTAGGTGTGGTAGACATGGGCAGGTCATCACCTTGGGGAACCACCACAGTAACACCTGGACAATGTAACACCTGGACAGTGTAACACACGAACATTGCGTTACCTGAGGAGTGTAACACCTTCACATAGTAACACCTGGACAGTGTAACACCTGCGTATCATAACACCAAGACAGTGTTACACCCAGGCATTGTAACACCAACTAGTGTAAAATAAAACAGCTGAAAATTTGGTTCTCAAATGTTGTTAATATGTTGTTTTCATCCTTAGTGTGATCCCACTGTGTAGAAAGCTTGTGTCACGGTCGTAATGTTGTTTACCGCGGTGGAGGCCTTAGCCAGTGGTGGACACACGGAGTCAAGACATAAAAGAATTAAATGTACAAGAGGGAAATAGCAAGGGTTCTAGTGGGAGAGGAGAAGCTGCATTATTTATTTTAATGAGCAGGTGGTAGATGTCATGAGAGAGAGAGAGAGAGAGAGAGAGAGAGAGAGAGAGAGAGAGAGAGAGAGAGAGAGAGAGAGAGAGAGAAGACGATTGCTAAAGATCATCAGTGGAAGTAAAGAAGCAGACATCTTGACGTCTCCACCTTGAGTTTTGCAAGCAGCGACACAGCATCTAATGCCACACAGTTCTTCATGGAGTATCACTTGGTGTAGTTAATGGCAGAAACAACATTGCAGCCAGTTCTCGGGCTGGCTTGAGTCTTAATTTACAAAAGAGAGAAAGAGAACCAACATTCTTGCTTAGGTCGAGTCACGAATTAGGTTCTAAGTGGGGGACGTTGGTCAATTGGATTTGCTTTTAAGACTCGACTCTATTGAGCAAGTTTGTGGGGTTAGAACCTTTCCTGGTACGAAAGCTCCGATCCTTCCTCACTGGTCCGTCCTTTTCGTCATTGCAACAAGTAACTGCACGTAGGAGAATTATCATCACCTGGATCCACAGTTTCTTACTGGCAGACTCAGCTGTTTGTACGATGTGGTTATCGGGTGAAATTAGGTGGTTGGGTCATATGAATTGAATTGTGTGTGGTCGTAGGGGCTTGTGCGGTCGTAGGGCCTTGTGTGGTCGTAGGGCCTTGTGTGGTCGCAGGGCCTTGTGTGGTCGTAGGGCCTTGTGTGGTCGTAGGGCCTTGTGTGGTCGCCGGGCCTTGTGTAGTAGTAGGGCCTTGTGTGGTCGCAAGGCCTTGTGTAGTAGTAGAGCCATGTGTGGTGGTCGGGCCTTGTGTAGTAGTAGGGCCTTGTGTGGTCGTAGGGCCTTGTGTGGTCGTAGGACCTTGTGTAGTCGTAGGGCCTTGTGTGGTCGCAGGGCCTTGTGTAGTCGTAGGGCCTTGTGTGGTCGTAGGGCCTTGTGTGGTTGTAGTGCCTTGTGTGGTCGCAGGGCCTTGTGTGATCGCAGGGCCTTGTGTGGTCGTAGGGCCTCGTGTGGTCGGAGGGCCTTGTGTGGTCGCAAGGCCTTGTGTGGTCGTAGGGCCTTGTGTGGTCGCAAGGCCTTGTGTAGTAGTAGGGCCATGTGTGGTGGTCGGGCCTTGTGTAGTAGTAGGGCCTTGTGTGGTCGTAGGGCCTTGTGTGGTCGTAGGACCTTGTGTGGTCGCAGGGCCTTGTGTGGTCGTAGGGCCTTGTGTGGTCGCAGGGCCTTGTGTGGTCGTAGGGCCTTGTGTGGTCGTAGGGCCTTGTGTGGTCGCAGGGCCTTGTGTGGTCGCAGGGCCTTGTGTGGTCGTAGGACCTTGTGTGGTCGCAGGGCCTTGTGTGGTCGTAGGGCCTTGTGTGGTCGCAGGGTCTTGTGTGGTCGCAGGGCCTTGTGTGGTCGTAGGACCTTGTGTGGTCGCAGGGCCTTGTGTGGTTGTAGTGCCTTGTGTGGTCGCAGGGCCTTGTGTGATCGCAGAGCCTTGTGTGGTCGTAGGGCCTCGTGTGGTCGTAGGTCCTTGTGTGGTCGTAGGGCCTTGTGTGGTCGCAAGGCCTTGTGTGGTCGTAGGGCCTTGTGTGGTCGCAGGGCCTTGTGTGGTCGTAGGGCCTTGTGTGGTCGCAGGACCTTGTGTGGTCGTAGGGCCTTGTGTGGTCGTAGGGCCTTGTGTGGTCGTAGGACCTTGTGTGGTCGTAGGACCTTGTGTGGTCGCAGGGCCTTGTGTGGTCGCAGGGCCTTGTGTGGTCGTAGGGCCTTGTGTGGTCGTAAGGCCTTGTGTGGTCGTAGGGCCTTGTGTGGTCGTAGGGCCTTGTGTGGTCGTAGGGCCTTGTGTGGTCGTAGGACCTTGTGTGGTCGCAGGGCCTTGTGTTGTCGTAGGGCCTCGTGTGGTCGTAGGGCCTTGTGTGGTCGCAGGACCTTGTGTGGTCGCAGGGCCTTGTGTGGTCGTAGGGCCTCGTGTGGTAGTAGGGCCTTGTGTGGTCGCAGGACCTTGTGTGGTCGCAGGGCCTCGTGTGGTCGTAGGTCCTTGTGTGGTCGTAGGACCTTGTGTGGTCGCCGGGCCTTGTGTGGTCGTAGGGCCTTGTGTGGTCGTAGGACCTTGTGTGGTCGTAAGGCCTTGTGTGGTCGTAGGGCCTTGTGTGGTCGTAGGGCCTTGTGTGGTCGCAGGGCCTTGTGTGGTCGTAGGACCTTGTGTGGTCGTAGGGCCTTGTGTGGTCGCCGGGCCTTGTGTGGTCGCCAGGCCTTGTGTGGTCGTAAGGCCTTGTGTGGTCGTAGGTCCTTGTGTGGTCGCAGGGCCTTGTGTGGTCGTAGGACCTTGTGTGGTCGTAGGGCCTTGTGTGGTCGCAGCCCCTTGTGTGGTCGCAGGGCCTTGTGTGGTCGTAGGGACTTGTGTGGTCGTAGGGCCTTGTGTGGTCGCAGGGCCTTGTGCGGTCGCAGGGCCTTGTGTGGTCGTAGGGCCTTGTGTGGTCGCAGGGCCTTGTGTGGTCGCAAGGCCTTGTGTGGTCGTAGGGCCTTGTGTGGTCGGAGTTGTATGGTTGGCTGTGTGTTCGTCACCCACACAACACTGGAGCCAGAGGCTGGCGCTGGCCAACCCCCAACAGAAACACGAGGCCTCGGAGACCCAAAGAAGTGAAGTCGCTTCGTCGAGTCGAAGAGATAACATCGAGAAGCCAATAGTGAGAGATCTCTACCGTCTCTCCATCATTATCTCGCCTCTGGTGGAGACTTCAGCTCCGTTTCATCAGTTCTGTTGCCCCCCTTTAGATATGTTCTCTCCCGACATTATATTTGTAATTAATGTAATTAAGAGGTTATTTACGATTACCTGACCCTGATGGATTACCATAGCCCTCGTCACACACACACACACACACACACACACACACACACACACACACACACACACACAACACAATTCATAGAAGTTCGTTCCAAGTGTTCTGGCCACTGACCTTTGACCTCCAGGAGGTGTCGTCTCGCCGTCGGCGTCGGCCAAGATGTATGTCCATTGGGAACACCCCGACGGCCCAGAGCAACACGAACACCACAGTGGACACAGCCACGAAGCTGAACTGCCTCAAATTCAGCCTCCCGAAATCAACAGACTCTGAAGACGAGACAAGAAAATTACATTTTGTTAGTATTTTTAGCCTCTGGTTCGCTGCTCTCGTAACACCATCCAGCCAATCATGCATTCACATACATCTCCTTCAAACATCTCAAACGTTTCCCTGAGCTGAAGGTATTTGTGGAACCTGCAAAAACTTCAAAAACTCTTAACAGACTCCATCTTAACAGACTCCAGGCAGGAATGATGTGGGAAGCCGTCGCTCCTCGCGTGTGCCACGCATCCTCGAGAGTCATAGAAATGTGGACGCGTAGAACAGAGATAGATAGATAGACAGAGATAGATAGATAGATAGAGAGAGAGAGAGAGAGAGAGAGAGAGAGAGAGAGAGAGAGAGAGAGAGAGAGAGAGAGAGAGAGAGAGAGAGCAATATGCTGACAGCCATCCCATCTACCCCATCTACAACATCTCCCGAGACCTCACCATACCCCCATCTACAACATCTACCATAACCTAAACCTTCTCATCCTCCCTATATCTAGTGATCTCAACCATCTGGTCCATTTAGCGGTTTGGGGGGCACACAGGCAGCCAGTCCTGTGGGGCAGACACGGAAGTAATATCAGTTGGGAAGGAGCGAACACATTTGTTATGATTCATTGACGTCATTAACATACACAGTGAGAAAAGCGTAAGATTAGGATAGCACTGATGGTATATTGGAGTATACATGATGGTATATTGAAGTATACATGATGGTATATTGAAGTATACATGATGGTATATTGAAGTATACCTGATGGTATATTAAAGTATACCTGATAGTATATTAAAGTATACCTGATGGTATATTAGAGTATACCTGATGGTATATTGGAATATACCTAATGGTATATTGGAGTATACCTGATGACATATTGAAGTATACTTGATGGTATATTCAACCATCATTGGCTGATATGTTGGAGTATACCCGATGGTATATCCAACTATCATTTGCCGAGGTCTGGGATTTCTGAACAGTGTAGGAGTTGACTTCAACATTCAACATTCCTGCAACTGACCAGACGAAGCCACTGAGCTAATGACCCCCCTAGTCCAATTTGAGGTCAGCCAAGAGACGTGACTACATCATATATACATATACACAGAGATCGAGACTCGTCACAGTTATCTCAAAGGAAGGAGGACGAGATCTCTCCAAAGGGAGATAGAGCGAGAGATGGTTCAGAGATTGGACCATGGGTTAACTTAAAGGATTAAAAGACATTTTGGCTTTGGATTATGGTGTCAAGGAGGGATCCATACATTACGAGATGTCTCAGAGACGTGGCTAAGAGAGATACTAAGGGGAAAGATCACACGAGAGATAGAACCAGTGAGAGATCTGGGAGGACCTGGGATGAATATAGGTCAAGGAAGAATTCTGAAACATCTCGGGTGTGAGACCCAGGAGATATCTCGGAGCTAGGATCGCGAGATACTGTAACGAGAGCATAGAGGCCAAGCCTAGTAATGTCCTTGTGACCTGACCAGGTAAAACAACACAGCTGGGACTCAGCCAGCGAGACGTGTGGCCTCGGGAGACCAACTTACCTCCGACCTCGATGTCAGCGTCCTCGAAGACGGCCCGACTCCTGCCGAAGGTGAGGGAGATCACAAGGGCCACCTGCCACCACCTCCACCTCCTCCACCTCATCATCTTCGTCCCGGCCTCGCCCTCCTGGATGCGTCCCACGGGGTCGCCAAGTTCTGGCGGACGTTGCTGACTTCCCTGCCACACACGGTCGGGGGGGGGGGGGGGTTCACGGGGTCAGGCGACGTTGTCGTCGTAGTGATGCCCTACCGTCGCACGGGGTAGTTTGACGTCGTAGTGGTGCCTCGGCGTCGCACGGGGTAGTTTGACGTCGTGAGGATGCCTCGGCGTCGCACGGGGTAGGTTGACGTCGTGAGGGTGCCTCGGCGTCGCACGGGGTAGGTTGACGTCGTGAGGATGCCTCGGCGTCGTAGGGGTACCTTGGCGTCGTAAGTGTAGTTTGGCGTCGTCGCCGGACACACACACACACACACACACACACACACACTTGATCTGGTTGTGTGAAGGCGTCAGGCGTCTGTACTGCAGACGTAGCGACTGGTCCACCACTCCGTCAGGCGTCTGTACTGCAGACGTAACGACTGGTCCACCACTCCGTCAGGCGTCTGTACTGCAGACGTATCGACTGGTCCACCACTCCGTCAGGCGTCTGTGACTGCAGACGTAGCGACTGGTCCACCACTCCGTCAGGCGTCTGTACCGCAGACGTAACGACTGGTCCACCACTCCGTCAGGCGTCTGTACTGCAGATGTAGCGACTGGTCCACCACTCCGTCAGGCGTCTGTGGCTGCAGGAGGGAGAGCGGGGAAGGTCTGGTGTGAGAAACATGTACAACTGGCTCGTCCGTCACCACAATCATCCTTGTGTTATCATACAACTGGCTCGTGTCACCACATCCACTTCTGTTATCCATACAACTGATCTCCGTCACACAACATCCTTTTCCACTGGTCGTCCGTCACCACAATCTCCTTTTTTATCATACAACTCTCGCCGTCACCACATCTCCTGTGTAAATAACGTCAGCTATGGTACCAGCAGCCAGCAATCGTCGGTGTTACCAACTACACACATGGCTCGGTACCACACCAGCCTGGTACCAACCAGCCTGTACCACAACCAGCCTGTCGACCCAGGTAACACGCTGGTCCACACGCAGCCTGTACCACACTACACGACTGGTCCACATCCAGGCTGTACCAACAGCCTGTACCCACATCCCAGCCTGGTCAACCAGCCTGTACCACAGCCAGTCCTGTACACAACAGCCCGTGTATCCACACGCCTGTACCACAACACCTGGTACAACACACTCGCCGTCACCACACCACCTGTTACCACAACCGGCCTGTACCACACCAAGCTCCTTGGTTACCAACCAGCCTGTACCTACCAGCCTGTCACACAACACCTGGTACCACAACCTGCCTGTACCACAACATCCTGTGTACCAACAACCAGTCCTGTACACCTGTACAACCACCTGTATCCACAACCATGGCCTGTACCACAACACCTGGTACAACCACCTGGTACACTCCAGCCTGTACACACCACAATCCAGCCTTGTTAATCAACAACCTGTTACCACAACACCTGTGTACACAACGCGCCGTACCAAAATCACACCTGTTATCAACAACCAGGCTCTCCGTACCACAATCCACCTTGTGTACTACAACAGCTCTGTACCACAACATCCTGTTACACACTTACCACAACCACGCCGTACCACAACATCCTGGTTACTACAACTGCCGTCCGTACCACAACCAGCCTGTACACAACCGCCTGTACCACAATCATCCTTGGTACATCAACCACGCCTGTCACACAATCACCTGTACCATACACACTGGATCGTGTCACTCACCCAGCCCTGTACACAACCAGCCTGTACCACACCATGCCTGTACACAACGCCTGTACCGACACCAGCCTGTACACTACACCGCAGTCCTGTACCACACACCAGCCTGGTACCACAGACCAGCCTGTACCACACAGCGAACATCCCGCTGTACAACAACCGCCTGTACCACACCCAGCCCTGTGTACACAACGGACCAGCCTGTACCACAACCACCTTGGTACCACAACCAGCCCTGTACCACACCCAGCCCTGTACCACACCCAGCCCTGTACCACAACCAGCCCTGTACCACAACCAGCCTGGTACCACAACCAGCCCTGTACCACAACCAGCCCTGTACCACACCCAGCCCTGTACCACACCCAGCCCTGTACCACACCCAGCCCTGTACCACACCCAGCCCTGTACCACACCCAGCCCTGTACCACACCCAGCCCTGTACCACAACCAGCCCTGTACCACAACCAGCCCTGTACCACACCCAGCCCTGTACCACACCCAGCCCTGTACCACACCCAGCCCTGTACCACACCCAGCCCTGTACCACAACCAGCCCTGTACCACACCCAGCCCTGTACCACACCCAGCCCTGTACCACACCCAGCCCTGTACCACAACCAGCCCTGTACCACAACCAGCCCTGTACCACAACCAGCCCTGTACCACAACCAGCCCTGTACCACACCCAGCCCTGTACCACAACCAGCCCTGTACCACAACCAGCCCTGTACCACAACCAGCCCTGTACCACAACCAGCCCTGTACCACACCCAGCCCTGTACCACACCCAGCCCTGTACCACACCCAGCCCTGTACCACACCCAGCCCTGTACCACACCCAGCCCTGTACCACACCCAGCCCTGTACCACACCCAGCCCTGTACCACAACCAGCCCTGTACCACACCCAGCCCTGTACCACAACCAGCCCTGTACCACAACCAGCCCTGTACCACAACCAGCCCTGTACCACAACCAGCCCTGTACCACACCCAGCCCTGTACCACAACCAGCCCTGTACCACAACCAGCCCTGTACCACAACCAGCCCTGTACCACAACCAGCCCTGTACCACAACCAGCCCTGTACCACACCCAGCCCTGTACCACACCCAGCCCTGTACCACAACCAGCCCTGTACCACACCCAGCCCTGTACCACAACCAGCCCTGTACCACAACCAGCCCTGTACCACACCAGCCCTGTACCACAACCAGCCCTGTACCACAACCAGCCCTGTACCACAACCAGCCCTGTACCACAACCAGCCCTGTACCACACCCAGCCCTGGTACCACACCCAGCCCTGTACCACAACCAGCCCTGTACCACAACCAGCCCTGTACCACAACCAGCCCTGGTACCACACCCAGCCCTGTACCACAACCAGCCCTGTACCACACCCAGCCCTGTACCACAACCAGCCCTGTACCACACCCAGCCCTGTACCACACCCAGCCCTGTACCACAACCAGCCCTGTACCACACCCAGCCTGGTACCACACCCAGCCCTGTACCACAACCAGCCCTGTACCACAACCAGCCCTGTACCACAACCAGCCCTGTACCACACCCAGCCCTGTACCACAACCAGCCCTGTACCACACCCAGCCCTGGTACCACACCCAGCCCTGGTACCACACCCAGCCCTGTACCACACCCAGCCCTGGTACCACAACCAGCCTGGTACCACACCCAGCCCTGTACCACAACCAGCCCTGTACCACACCCAGCCCTGTACCACAACCAGCCCTGTACCACAACCAGCCCTGTACCACAACCAGCCCTGTACCACAACCAGCCCTGTACCACAACCAGCCCTGTACCACACCCAGCCCTGTACCACAACCAGCCCTGGTACCACACCCAGCCCTGTACCACAACCAGCCCTGTACCACAACCAGCCCTGTACCACAACCAGCCCTGTACCACACCCAGCCCTGTACCACAACCAGCCCTGTACCACACCCAGCCCTGGTACCACACCCAGCCCTGTACCACAACCAGCCCTGTACCACAACCAGCCCTTGTACCACAACCAGCCCTGTACCACACCCAGCCCTGTACCACAACCAGCCCTGTACCACAACCAGCCCTGGTACCACACCCAGCCCTGGTACCACACCCAGCCCTGGTACCACAACCAGCCTGGTACCACACCCAGCCCTGGTACCACACCCAGCCCTGTACCACAACCAGCCCTGGTACCACACCCAGCCCTGTACCACACCCAGCCCTGTACCACAACCAGCCCTGTACCACAACCAGCCTGGTACCACACCCAGCCCTGGTACCACACCCAGCCCTGGTACCACAACCAGCCCTGGTACCACACCCAGCCCTGGTACCACACCCAGCCCTGGTACCACAACCAGCCTGGTACCACACCCAGCCCTGGTACCACACCCAGCCCTGGTACCACACCCAGCCCTGTACCACACCCAGCCTGGTACCACACCCAGCCCTGGTACCACAACCAGCCCTGTACCACAACCAGCCCTGTACTACATCCATCCTGGTACCACAACCAGCCTGGTACCACACCCAGCCCTGGTACCACAACCAGCCCTGTACCACAACCAGCCCTGTACCACACCCAGCCCTGTACCACAACCAGCCCTGGTACCACAACCAGCCCTGTACCACACCCAGCCCTGTACCACAACCAGCCCTGTACCACAACCAGCCCTGTACCACAACCAGCCCTGGTACCACACATACCACACAGCGTCATCCTTCGTGGTAGTCACCGGTGTAAGCCACAGTGTGAGTGAGTGTGTGTGTGTGTGTGTGTGTGTGTGTGTGTGTGTGTGTGTGTGTGTGTGTGTGTGTCAGAAGAAGATAGAGGTAAGTGAGAAACCAGGAACCAACGCCAGCTTGGAGTGGTCAGTGAGACATACCGACCACTAACATACCATCATACACACGTGAACCTCCGCCTCTGGGGGGGGTTCACCTACTTCCCCCAACACACACACACACACACACACACACACACACACACGGGCCTCTGTGGTGTGGTGGTTAGCGTTACTGACTATGAGTCAGCACAGTGTAGCCTGGGGTCGGTCCTAGAAGTGATATTTAGATCACACCCACCCTAGGTGTTCATCCTGCCCTCGGGGACGGTCTTTGAATGGGTGACCTGGCTTAAGCTGGGCATGTGTGAATGTGTATATATACATAGAGGAACCCAGCACCAACCAGGCGGGGTCTGGAAGACCTCCTGGAAACCATAGACATGGCTGGAAGAGCAAGATCCAGACTGCTAAAAACCTTCAGATCTACATAAAGCTCATGGTCCTGCTAAGATCTCTCCGTACGTCGTGCTCTTCTTTAAGAAAGGAGGCAGAGAAGTGGCGCTAAGCTAAGAGAAATGGCGCTAAGCTAAGAGAAATGGCGCTAAGCTAAGAGAAATGACTTCCAGACGATTGTGGTCTGGGGAAACTGTAGGAAAAGGTAAACAAATGGACGGTTACATGAACAGGAGAACTTGCTCGAGGGAAAGTTCACCTTGGGTTTAGGGAAAGGTTTTGAGACGTGCGTGGGGAAAGTATGTTCGGATTTAAGACACAAGAGAGTGACTGGTGCATCGTATGTTCTTGTATTGCCGGAAGGCGACGGACGCTCGCGGAGAAGGCCGATAAGGGAGGTAGTTACTCAGGCAAGGAGCAGGAGGGCGCCTCTATCAGCAGAGTAGAAAAAAACAAACATGTAATCCAGGGGAACAGAGACCGTATATCGGATGAGCCATTTTTGGATTTGAGCAGCCGCGTGCCACAGGGCTCGCTGCTGGGACCACTGCAGTTCTTGGTCAGTGTGAACGTCTTACCAGAAGGACTTGTATGTGGCAAGTGAGACGACGACCTGCCTCACATCACAAGGTGGATCTAAACACACTTCGACGTGGGTGTGATACATGATGGTGAAGGTGGGTCAGTGTAATGTAGTGAGGATGAGACACAGGAGAGAGAGACACAGTGAGTGAGTTTCTGGAATTTAGGCGGGAGAGGATCTCAGAAGGTCGCGCGCGCGCACACACACACACACACACACACACACACACACACACACACACACACACACACACACACTGCAAGCATAACTTACATACAGCCATATTTCCAGACATGAGAGAAACATTATTTTTGAGTATATTAGTGAATAAACCATTTATTTCTCCTTCCCTGAAGTGTTAAGACAGTTGAACTCCCCCACTGTAGTCAGTCATGTTTAGATGTGTATTTAGGGAGCGTCAAACCCTGGACGGATTCGTATCTTAAATGAGACGAAGATATATGAGATCTCACTAAAGCAAGAGAATTACTTGGACCACAGCATCCACACAGGCACCTCCATACTACAGGTAATGACGTGGGGTCGTCCATACTGCTAATGAGTGGCAGTGTTGTCATAATGTTGCGTTCACTGGCTCGTATTGACTCATTTCCCTTCGAGGTTGGTTCCAGTAGAGACGTGGGCCGTTTCTGAAGGTGAGGTGAAGACCAGGGAACTGGAGGCGTCGGGGACAACAGTGACTGACAACAGTGACTGACAAAAGTGACTGCAAGCTGATTATCACAGCTGGCTGCTGACGGTGGCTCTGACAACAGTGGCTATGCCAGCAGTGGCTCCTAGAACCGGCTGAACAGTGACTGACAACAGTGACTTCAAGCTAATTATCACAGCTGGCTGCTGACGGTGGCTCTGACAACAGTGGCTATGCCAGCAGTGCCCATGACAACAGTGGCTCTTAGAACCGGCTGAACAGTGACTGACAACAGTGACGGACAACAGTGACTGCAAGCTAATTATCACAGCTGGCTGCTGACGGTGTCTTTGACAACAGTGGCTATGCCAGCAGTGCCCATGACAACAGTGGCTCTTAGAACCGGCTGAACAGTGACGGACAACAGTGACGGACAACAGTGACGGACAACAGTGCATTATAAGGACACTGAAGGTATCAATGTACATTTTTTATGACAAGTTTCGGACGTGGAGGACCTACGTACTTTTAACATTACTGTAACACGTATAGCGTGCTGAGGAGGGGGGGTTGGGGGTGGTTTGACGTGTACACCAGTGTACTATAAGTGGAGCGCTACTGTGTACTTAGTGTACATAATGTGTTAATATTGTGGTGTGCCGAGCTGTGATATTTTTTGGAGGAGTATTGTGTTGGTCTGTAGATTGGCTGTGTTGATTTCCATTGCTCACTGGCCAGTAGACCGTCCTCAGGGCTCCAGCAGAGACCTGGTGGTCTATAGCTGGGCAGAAGACGCCAACTCCTCCACCAGAATCACACCAGTGGATCTACCTGGCCAGCCACCGCCCTCCAGGCTCCGTCACACGCCTGTCGTCTGTGAGACCTGGCCCCACTCCCTCCCTCACACAGGTGTTGCAAGAACTGAAAAAAATGACTCGGGTTTAGACTTACGAGGTCGTGGGCGGACGGGCGGGCGGTCTGCTCCCCAGGGCGTGTGTGTACCCCCATGGTGAGGGTGACCTGGTGACCGGAGGACACGGAGGGTGACCTGAAGGGCTGCCGGGAGCGGGAGACGTCCGTCGTGTGCGACACAGGCAGGTGGCGAGCGCCAGGGAGTGAGGTAGGCGACTGTGGCGGTGTCTGCCAAGCCTTCGGGTGCTTCTCTTCCTCCCCTCCCACACCCCTCCCGCTGACCAGCAGCCCATCACACACACACACACACACACACACACACACACACACACACACACACACACACACACACATATAAAGGAACCACATCCCACCCACCCCAATTCCCCTTACCTTAACTACCTCCTTACCTACCTAACCGTAATTAGATCTTTCCCTCAAGTATTTCTCTTACGTTAACTGCCCCAGGGTCTGATAAAGGCGTCGCTAATGGCCATTTAGGACGTGTCACACTTGCTTATCTTAGCTCAGGGAGGGAGACGCCCCTGGGCCAGGTATCCTTGTGGTTGTCAAAGGGTTCGCTGTGACCCAGCTCAGGTCGCTGGGGCGATAAGGTTAGGGTATAAGGGCAAACGCATGGCCATCTACAGCTGTCCCATGACCCGTGTGTGTGTGTGTGTGTGTGTGTGTGTGTGTGTGTGTGTGTGTGTGTGTGTGTGTGTGACACGCTTCCTCTGTATCACAGCTCAGCGCAGAGCCTCTCTCTCTCTCCTGGGGTGAACACGGACCTGTGCTCACACGACACTGTATTTCCGTCAAGAATTCCACTTAAAGTATCCCTAAAGTCTTAAAGACTTAAGGTATCCTTAAAGTCATGGTAGACTTAAGGTCATGTTCTTAAAGTATACTTAAATTCCTCCAGACTTAAGTTTGAATCCCTCTAGACTCACTAAGAACATACGAGGTACAGAGGCACTTGTGTAAGGCTAAGGAATACAGGTTATGACAGTGTGTATATATATATATATATATATATATATATATATATATATATATATATATATTTTTCTACAAGGTTCTCCTTAGTTTGGTGAGGGAGGGAGGGAGGGTTTTTTTTTTTGGGGGGGGGGCTTTCATGACGACCCAGGAAGGCAGGACTGCCATGAACATGTGAACAAAGAGCCACACCTTCGCCTGGGCTTCGTCTAACCTCGACCCCGGCGTGGGGCCAGAAAAATGATATTCCATAAGAAGAAGAATTGATAATGGGGTTGTGCACTAGTGGCTCGTGGTTATATAATGGTGGATTCCCCCACTTTTTTTTTTTTTTAGCACGACGGTACGACCTCTTGAGCACGACAGTACGACCTCTTGAGTACGACGGTACGACCTCTTGAGTACGACGGTACGACCTCTTGAGTACGACGGTACGACCTCTTGAGCACGACGGTACGACCTCTTGAGCACGACGGTACGACCTCTTGAGCACGACGGTACGACCCTTGAGCACGACGGTACGATCCTTGAGGACGACGGTACGACCTCTTGAGCACGACGGTACGACCTCTTGAGTACGACGGTACGACCTCTTGAGTACGACAGTACGACCTCTTGAGTACGACGGTACGACCTCTTGAGCACGACGGTACGACCTCTTGAGTACGACGGTACGACCCTTGAGCACGACGGTACGATCCTTGAGGACGACGGTACGACCTCTTGAGCACGACGGTACGACCCCTTGAGCACGACGGTACGACCTCTTGAGCACGACGGTACGACCCTTGAGGACGACGGTACGACCCTTGAGGACGACGGTACGACCCCTTAAACATGACCTGCTCAAAGGTCGTACAGTCGCGCGTAAAGATCGTACTGTCGTGCTCGAAGGGTCGTATACCGTCGTGCTCAAACGTCATATACCGTCGTGCTCAATCGTCGTATACCGTCGTGCTCAAAGGGTCGTACCGTCGTGCTCAATCGTCATATACCGTCGTGCTCAAAGGGTCGTATACCGTCGTGCTCAAAGGGTCGTACCGTCGTGTTCAAACATCATATACCGTCGTGCTCAAACGTCATATACCATCGTGCTCAAAGGGTCGTACCGTCGTGTTCAGTCGTCGTATACCGTCGTGCTCAAAGGGTCGTACCTCCCTCCACCATACAACCTTGACTGACCCCATGATCCTGTGAGCCACACTAGCACACATTAAGCACCACCAACACCTCCACGTCTCCGTCAGAACCAGACGACGGAGCCCAGACGCGCCCGCGTCGTCACCCCCCCAAAGTAATGCAAGTCAAGTCACACGTAAATTTAGACAATTTTAAGTACATCCCCCACCTCGCCTGTGGTCTAGGACCCCGTTATGACCCTCCTAACTCAGGGTACTCCACACACACACACACACACACACACACACACACACACACACACACACACACACCATATATGTACCGCTGGGGTATATCGTGCCTTCATCATCATCTCTGGTCAAGATGGTACCCCACCAGCCTTTCTCTCGTCACCCACTCCGTTACTGGAGGCTTGGTGTGTGTGTGTGTGTGTGTGTGTGTGTGTACGTACGTCTGAGCGTTACCTGGCCTCTCCGTATGTCACGCCCTTCGTTACGTCGTTACGGCCTGACGCAGCGTTGGCCATCGTTAACAAGAACAGGTCTTATCATTTTCTGATTTCTGGATACGCCTCCACCCTCACCCCAAACTCGCGATGGCTGTGCCTCATTCGAAACCAGGTCTTGTGGGCAAAGATAAAGGTTTAACAGATAAAAAAAAAAGATAAGAAGATAAAAGATAAGAGTATTTGATGAAGTGGAATAAAAAAGATAAGATAAAACATAAGAGTATTTGATGAAGTGGAATAAAAAAGATGAGAAGATAAAACATAAGAGTATTTGATGAAGTGGAATAAAAAAGATAAGAAGATAAAAGATAAGAGTATTTGATGAAGTGGAATAAAAAAGATGAGAAGATAAAACATAAGAGTATTTGATGAAGTGGAATAAAAAAGATAAGAAGATAAAAGATAAGAGTATTTGATGAAGTGGAATAAAAAAGATGAGAAGATAAAAGATAAGAGTATTTGATGAAGTGGAATTCACAACATTTCTGTATAACTCATCTCATCTTCTTTATTTTATTTAACCTTTTCATGTCCTTGTTAGCGGGATTGACCTCCTGTGATTCGTATTTCCTCTTGAGAACACACAATTAATGGAAGCGCCATTCCTGATGAAAATATAATAGGTTCCCATCACTCACGTATATCCCCATATATAGAAAACGGTAATATAGGAAAATGGGTTACCATGATGTGGTAAACAGAGGCGATTGTAATATAGATCTGTGATCAGTGAAAGTCAAGGTTGGTTTTAGATTTAACTTTCTATGGCCAAAATAAACCCTGTGACCTCATTAAACCAGGCCATGTGACGCACCTGAGCCACATGTGATTTACAGAGGTAAACCAAACGCGACCTTATTAAACCAAGCATAACCTTACTAAAACCAAACGTGACCAACTCAGTGTGACCTTGATGAAATCGAAAGTGACCTTACTTAACAAGCATGACAATAGTAAACAAGACATACCCTCATTAAACTTTAATCACTTTCAGTGATCTTTTACGTCATTAAACCGAAGATGAAAAGTTAATCAAGATTTAAATTAAACCAGAATTGGTTTTATATGAAGGTAATTCCTTACACCGACCGAGGGCTCATTGACCCACAGATGACCTTGTATGACCTTAGCTTGAGAGGCAGACTCGACCTCACTCATACTTCAGTGTCACGACGCAGCGTCGTGTGTCGACGGAGATCGACCTGGACCCTTCGCTTGTGTGCTGACGCCAGGTCCAACAGGTGTGGTCGACCTGTGACCCTGAGCACGATGGTACGACCCCTCTGAGCTCAGCGGTACGACCCCTCTTGAGCACGACGGTACGACCCCCCTCGAGCACGACGGTACGACCCCTCTGAGCTCAGCGGTACGACCCGTGGGTACGGCGGGCTTGGCTTTTGACATAACCTTTTAAGGGTCGTGCCTTCAGGCTCACGTGTCGTACTGTCGGGTTCAATGGTCGTAACGTCGAGGTCAGAGGTCGTACCTTCGGGCTCAGATGAGGTGGTTCAAGGACACACTGTAGACTGTCGTGTGATGGTGAAACTGCTAAAAGCCAGGTCGTTTCTACCACTGTAACTACCCCCAAGTGTAGAAGGCAAACTGGTACTTCTTACAAGCGCAAACCAGCAGCTCAAACCAGCAGCTTCTTCAGGTAGATTAGGTCGAGGTTAGAGAAGTAATTGAGTACTGCTCCAACTCCTCTACTTCGGAAGACCTTCTGGTGGACATGGAAGTACTTCGAGGTGAGCGAAGAAACAGAAGCAGTCTTAGGTTTCTCTACTTCGGAAGACCTTTTAGTGGACATCGAAGTCCTTCGAGGCGAGAGAAGGAACAGAAGCACTCATAGGTTCCTCTACTTCGGAAGACCTTCTGGTGGACATGGAAGTACTTCGAGGTGAACGAAGGAACAGAAGCACTCTTAGGTTCCTCTACTTCGGGAGACCTTCTAGTGGACATCGAAGTACTTCGGGGTAAGAGTAGTAACAGAAGCACTCTTAGGTTCCTCTAGGAAGACCTTCTGGTGGACATCGAAGTACTTCGGGGTGAGCGAAGTAACAGAAGAACTCTTAGGTTACTCTAGGAAGACCTTCTGGTGGACATCGAAGTACTTCGGGGTGAGCGAAGTAACAGAAGCACTCACAGGTTCCTCTACTTCGGTAGACCTTCTTGTGGACATCGAAGTACTTCGAGGCGAGAGAAGTAACCGAGCGCTGCTTCAGTTACATTAAAACGGGGCAAATACCTGACTGGCTGAGGCTCGGGGTCTGGGACACACACACACAGTCAGCAGAATTTCAGAAATTCTCCGATGATACAAAATAAAGAAATAAAACTAACTCAAAATGAGGAGGAAGAAAGGAGTTAAAAGGATTTTGATAGATTGCTGGAGTGGAAAATGATATGGCGAATGGATTTCAGTGCATACAGATTCAAAGTAATCTACATTGGGTCGGGAAAGATATTAGTTACCAGAAACAAGCTTTATGGACAGAAAGGAGTACAGTCTTGCCAATACCTTTCCTCCGGAAAGGAGGCCACCATTACCCTGCTCCTGAGTGGAGCGCAGCCTAGACTCAGCAGCAACTCCCATAGAGCTGGTCTTGTGGTTGTCTTATTATTTACCTCCTTGCCTCAGCGAGTCTCCGCTGTCGTTGTGAGACACCTGCAGCGCTCAGGAAGCGGGCCACGTCTACTGGTGGGACTGTAGGTCATAAAGTGATGTGGTGTGTGTGTGTGTGTGTGTGTGTGTGTGTGTGTGTGTGTGTGTGTGTGTGTGTGTGTGTGCTCGCGCGCGAGCGTAGAGAGTGCAGGGCCGCCGGGCAGTAAGCTGTCATTGTCTTCAATATGGTGTTTGTGTGGTGATGGATGGCGTCCAAAGAGGATGCGGGAGAGTGTGACCCGCGTGTGTCTGGGGAGTGTGGCCTCTGATGAGTGTATGTCTGGTGGGGTTGGGTTCTGTATGTGTGGTGGGGTTGGGGTTCTGTATGTCTGGTGGGGTTGGGGTTCTGTATGTCTGGTGGGGTTGGGGTTCTGTATGTCTGGTGGGGTTGGGGTTCTGTATGTCTGGTGGGGTTGGGGTTCTGTATGTCTGGTGGGGTTGGGTTCTGTATGTGTGGTGGGGTTGTGGTTCTGTATGTGTGGTGGGGTTGGGGTTCTGTATGTGTGGTGGGGTTGGGGTTCTGTATGTCTGGTGGGGTTGGGGTTCTGTATGTCTGGTGGGGTTGGGGTTCTGTATGTGTGGTGGGGTTGGGGTTCTGTATGTGTGGTGGGGTTGGGGTTCTGTATGTGTGGTGGGGTTGGGGTTCTGTATGTGTGGTGGGGTTGGGGTTCTGTATGTGTGGTGGGGTTGGGGTTCTGTATGTGTGGTGGGGTTGGGTTCTGTATGTGTGGTGGGTTGGGTTCTGTATGTGTGGTGGGGTTGGGTTCTGTATGTGTGGTGGGGTTGGGTTCTGTATGTCTGGTGGGGTTGGGGTTCTGTATGTCTGGTGGGGTTGGGGTTCTGTATGTCTGGTGGGGTTGGGGTTCTGTATGTCTGGTGGGGTTGGGGTTCTGTATGTCTGGTGGGGTTGGGGTTCTGTATGTCTGGTGGGGTTGGGGTTCTGTATGTCTGGTGGGGTTGGGTTCTGTATGTCTGGTGGGGTTGGGGTTCTGTATGTCTGGTGGGGTTGGGGTTCTGTATGTCTGGTGGGGTTGGGGTTCTGTATGTCTGGTGGGGTTGGGGTTCTGTATGTGTGGTGGGGTTGGGTTCTGTATGTGTGGTGGGGTTGGGGTTCTGTATGTGTGGTGGGGTTGGGGTTCTGTATGTGTGGTGGGGTTGGGGTTCTGTATGTGTGGTGGGGTTGGGGTTCTGTATGTGTGGTGGGGTTGGGTTCTGTATGTCTGGTGGGGTTGGGGTTCTGTATGTCTGGTGGGGTTGGGTTCTGTATGTCTGGTGGGGTTGGGGTTCTGTATGTGTGGTGGGGTTGGGGTTCTGTATGTCTGGTGGGGTTGGGGTTCTGTATGTGTGGTGGGGTTGGGGTTCTGTATGTGTGGTGGGGTTGGGGTTCTGTATGTGTGGTGGGGTTGGGGTTCTGTATGTGTGGTGGGGTTGGGGTTCTGTATGTGTGGTGGGGTTGGGTTCTGTATGTGTGGTGGGGTTGGGGTTCTGTATGTGTGGTGGGGTTGGGGTTCTGTATGTGTGGTGGGGTTGGGTTCTGTATGTGTGGTGGGGTTGGGTTCTGTATGTCTGGTGGGGTTGGGGTTCTGTATGTCTGGTGGGGTTGGGTTCTGTATGTCTGGTGGGGTTGGGGTTCTGTATGTCTGGTGGGGTTGGGGTTCTGTATGTCTGGTGGGGTTGGGGTTCTGTATGTCTGGTGGGGTTGGGGTTCTGTATGTCTGGTGGGGTTGGGGTTCTGTATGTCTGGTGGGGTTGGGGTTCTGTATGTGTGGTGGGGTTGGGGTTCTGTATGTGTGGTGGGGTTGGGGTTCTGTATGTGTGGTGGGGTTGGGGTTCTGTATGTGTGGTGGGGTTGGGGTTCTGTATGTGTGGTGGGGTTGGGGTTCTGTATGTCTGGTGGGGTTGGGGTTCTGTATGTGTGGTGGGGTTGGGGTTCTGTATGTCTGGTGGGGTTGGGGTTCTGTATGTGTGGTGGGGTTGGGGTTCTGTATGTGTGGTGGGGTTGGGGTTCTGTATGTGTGGTGGGGTTGGGGTTCTGTATGTCTGGTGGGGTTGGGTTCTGTTTGTCTGGTGGGGTTGGGGTTCTGTATGTGTGGTGGGGTTGGGTTCTGTATGTCTGGTGGGGTTGGGGTTCTGTATGTGTGGTGGGGTTGGGTTCTGTATGTCTGGTGGGGTTGGGGTTCTGTATGTGTGGTGGGGTTGGGTTCTGTATGTCTGGTGGGGTTGGGGTTCCAGACTGAGGTGAGAGGTTGGCTGGTCACTGTGTCTCGGGTTATTGCAGTGTGTATGTGTTTTGTCGTCCAGTGTTTTATGTGTTGGGGTTGTGTTGGGGTTGTGTGGGGTGGTAATGGGTGAGCTGAGGTTACTGAAGTGTGAGGCGGGGGTTAGCATATCTGCCTTGGGGTTAATGGGTAGTTATAAGGTAGTTTGGGTGGGATGGGTGTAGTGCTGCTCCATAGAGTAATGATAAAGTATGTGAAGGTAATCATAAAGTATATTAAGGTAATCATAAAGTATATTAAGGTAATCATAAAGTATATTAAGGTAATCATAAAGTATATTAAGGTAATCATAAAGTATATTAAGGTAATTATAAAGTATATTAAGGTAATCATAAAGTATATTAAGGTAATCATAAAGTATATTAAGGTAATCATAAAGTATATTAAGGTAATCATAAAGTATATTAAGGTAATTATAAAGTATATTAAGGTAATCATAAAGTATATTAAGGTAATCATAAAGTATATTAAGGTAATCATAAAGTATATTAAGGTAATTATAAAGTATATTAAGGTAATCATAAAGTATATTAAGGTAATCATAAAGTATATTAAGGTAATCATAAAGTATATTAAGGTAATCATAAAGTATATTAAGGTAATCATAAAGTATATTAAGGTAATCATAAAGTATATTAAGGTAATCATAAAGTATATTAAGGTAATCATAAAGTATATTAAGGTAATCATAAAGTATATTAAGGATCGCTCGTGTGTGGAGTGAGTGACTGACTGATTATAAAGGTTTAGGGGGAAATGGAATTCCTCAAGTCATCGTAAAGTAAACAAAGGCCTTGTTTGTAAACAGATGCACTCGGTCGTTTGTAGCGCTGCTGCTCCCCCCCCCCC
>NC_092288.1:24275587-24415587 GCF_036320965.1 Panulirus ornatus | reverse complement strand
GATCTTCAAATTCGTTAAATCTTCGCCTGGCTCTGGGTTCGTGTCCTGGGACGTAATTTAGTTTACCCCATAACGTGAGATGGTTTTAACGCTGGGTTGGATGAACCTAGTAATGGCTGACACAACACTGAAATACAAGAGCTGAAATAAAGTATGTATTTTTACGTTAAACTTTTATATTACGATTTAAAGTTTCATTAGTTCTGACCTGTTTTCAAGCTCAAGAAAACACCAATAGATATTTTATTTGCTTCTCTATCAAGTAGATCATGAATTATAACACGTATATATATTATTTTTAATGTAATTAAGTGATTACTAATACGTAGTGCTGTTGTGTGCTTGCTATGTAGGATTTTGGTTCAGTATAGATGGGCTCGTATTGCCTCGTGACAACGGTTGGTCGCCATGTTGGAACGTGTTGTTGCCTGTGATTGGTCGATGAGTTGCCAATGGCGTAAAAATCTTTTTTTTTTTTTTCTTTCAAACTATTCGCCATTTCCCGCATTAGCGAGGTAGCGTTAAGAACAGAGGACTGGGCCTTTGAGGGAATACCCTCACCTGGCCCAATTCTCTGTTCCTTCTTTTGGAAAATTAAAAAAAAACGAGAGGGGAGGATTTCCAGCCCCCCGCTCCCTCCCCTTTTAGTCGCCTTCTATGACACGCAGGGAATACGTGGGAAGTATTCTTTCTTCCTTATCCCCAGGGATAAAAATCTTATGATATTATGCAATTTTAGTTACTTTCTTCATATGTATACCTATCAAGTATCATTTTATTGAATTAATTATTGCTGGTTTAACGTTCTATGACGCGAGAATGGTATTAACTTACGTCAAATTGAAAAGGTATTAGAAAATCGACAAGTGTCCAGTGACATGTGGCAATGTTTGTTGTTGTCATACGGTGAGGGAGGCAAAAATGGCCGAAAAAATGTCAAGACCTGCTTGGAATTTAAAGACGTGGGCGTAGTTAGAGGACTTTTAAATTGAATTTGATGGCTGGTATGTAGGTAAGCGGTGTACTAGATGTCATCTGTCCAACCATTGGGTTAGTAACTTGTTAGTACGAGGTATAAGGTGGAATAGCTTAGTTGATTAGTTAATCAACCGTTGACATTGTAGACCCTCGAAATACACATTTTTTTTTTTTAATCTTCATTATTTGACAAGTGGTTACAAGTACTGACGGTGTGTTTTAGAAGTAATCAGTTACCTTAACACTCAAGGTAATTTACTTTTCTCATGATTTTATTTAATATGGATTCCCGACCCTAGAGTACATGGCCTTTCAAAAAAAATAGGGGGGGGGGCGCTTTTTTTTTTTGACCTACCCACAAGCAACGTTTTCCACTGCTTCCACTGCAGTGCCATCAGGTAAATCACAGGTCACGGTGGCTTCAGCATAAGACGTTTTACGAAGCTTGAGGTCAGCTTAAGCATTGTAGGGGAAAGCAGTTCGTCTGACAATGGTTGATTAGCTTTTTTACAAGTAAACAAAATAGAAAAACAATTCCATTTGTTCTATAAAAGATGATGACCTAATATTGTTACTAAGATCATGCAGGTCCTCCACTTTTATAGCCATAGTGTTTGTGTGTGTTTACTGTTTGGCAATTACTTTCTGTTTCCACTTTGTTAATTGTTTGCTGTGGATGAGTCTTAATTGTTTGTTGAGTTTGTAAACAGTTATTTGTAAACATGTAAATAATAGTGCCACGACCTTACTAAGCGAGTAGGCATTGAATGGCTTGAGTGATTTCTAATTGCAATTCTGTGAAGACATTAATGCCGGGGAGTGTGGTTGGAATTAGTTTACCTTATGATAATAAGTAGATAAGTAGATAGAGGTAAGGATCCTATGACAATAAGTAGATAAGTAGATAGAGGTAAGGATCCTATGACAATAAGTAGATAAGTAGATAGAGGTAAGGATCCTATGACAATAAGTAGATAAGTAGATAGAGGTAAGGATCCTATGACAATAAGTAGATAAGTAGATAGAGGTAAGGATCCTATGACAATAAGTAGATAAGTAGATAGAGGTAAGGATCCTATGACAATAAGTAGATAAGTACATAGAGGTAAGGATCCTATGACAATAAGTAGATAAGTAGATAGAGGTAAGGATCCTATGACAATAAGTAGATAAGTAGATAGAGGTAAGGATCCTATGACAATAAGTAGATAAATAGATAGAGGTAAGGATCCTATGACAATAAGTAGATAAGTAGATAGAGGTAAGGATCCTATGACAATAAGTAGATAGAGGTAAGGATCCTATGACAATAAGTAGATAAGTAGATAGAGGTAAGGATCCTATGACAATAAGTAGATAGAGGTAAGGACTGTGGAGATTAGGGCAAACATGGGGTTAGGTGGCCATAAATGAAGCAGTGTGGAAATCGAACAACCAATTAAAATATCGCCTAACTTTCCCCTGGCAGCCGATATTTGGATATTTGTCAATATTATTTGAAAATATAGATATTTATAGATATTTGTGAGGATTGTTTACTGATGCTGTTTACTTCTTTCCACCATTGATAACTATTATCAGCGAAAGAAGCAAACATGGCAAACAAATCACCCAGCAGCTACGTAAACAATCATATATATATATATATATATATATTCACATACGTAAACAGTCATATTTCGCATCACATTAAAAATAAGATGAAATTTGGTTGGTTAGGTAAGATTTTCGTAGTGTACATTGTACAAGATAATCACCTACATGATTATGGAATATGTTAATAATTATGTAACATGTTAATGATTATGTAACATGTTAATGAACACACGTTATGCCAGTGTTAGTGTAGTGCATGTTGAACCCAGTGGCCATAGTGTTGGGTTTCGAGAACATTACTGGGGAAAAGTGAGGTTTAAGATATGTAATCATAGCGACTTTTAAGGCATTTTAAACAATTTTAGGTGACCTATTTCTATCTTGTATCTCCCCTGATGATGTGATCATTACACGAAAGTGCACTTGGTTGGTTCCAAGTTTCAACTAAGTGGATGTTAACTTGTAAACAAGCGTTTTTGTTTGTTTGTTTGCTTGTCTTCTCAGAATTTGTAAAATATGGCTATCTATCGTGCAGGTAGACAGCCTGCTGATAGTGACCACATGAGAAGCTACACTCCATTGAGATGAAATCCTCACATGGCGATGTATGTACTTCCGAGGTGGCAGGCAGTATTGACCCTCGTCTGGAGCAGTTTGTTCGCTAAGGTGAGTGATCTAAGCTTTAGTTAAGGTATAAGCTGGCTTATACGTTTAGCTGTAACCATGTGGCTGATGATAGCAGACAGATCATGTATGGAGAGGACAGATATGTATGACAGTTTCTCTACAGTGAAATGGAATTTCGACTTGTCTGTGACTTTATTAATAATGGGGATGGCTGCAGAGTACCTTTGTATTTCTGCGGAGTGTATAGAATAATTAAAAGTTAAGAATATATCCTCAATACTCAAGCATTTCGATATTTATACTGTGCTTAGTTTATTTCAAACAGCTTTTTGAATTTCATCATTAATTGTTTCTGATGATTTGCATCTTTCGTTACTGTGAAAGCTTATTTCCTTCACAAGTAACACATACGTAATATAACGTAGTGCGTTTTTTTTTTAGTATATATAATCAGATATATCTCGTTCACTTAATGCTGCTGAATCTTACATTACTGTATGACATATACGATGCATTGAACGCATTTTTAAAATCAAGAACTGCGTAAATTGGATCTGGGCAGAGGACTACGTTTGTATGGGTATACAGTGAGCGAATATATACATCGGTTTGTATATGTGAGGTTAAATGTGTATGTTTAATACAGATAGTTACCCTCCAAACACTCTGATTGATGTATGGACGTGGGTTTAGGCAGGGGCCAGAGAGACCATGGTTCTCCATTGACAACCATGTTCTGTTGGTTAAGACCACACTGCTCTCTGTAAATAATCAGCACAGCTGAAATTATGTACATTTAATGTAAATTATGATCTGCATACTCGAGACTCTGCCCCTATACGGTCCTCAGTGGTGTAACAGCGTTGCAGGCCGTGACGCGTGTATTTATAAGAACGAACAGTGAAGAAGGCCAAGTGAGGATTTTCCCCTTCTAAGGCGACTCGATGTAGGTACGACAAGCACACAAATGGTGGCATAAGACGAGTCCAGCTACTGACGGGACCAAATCGAGGGACTGGCTGAGTTGGGGAGGGGATGTATCTGTGGTGATATTCAAGTTGCAACGGTCATGTGCAGGTTCATGCATCTGCTGCTACGTGACCGCGCCTGGACGACCCACAGGCGACGCACGTGCGGGTAGAAAGCATGGAACTAGAAAGCCACAGCGTTGTTGATATGGCTAGTAGAAACTTACAAATGCGCAAACTGATGAAAGTAGAGAGCAGAGAATAATAGGAGCACATTTGAAGGCAGATAAGCAGAGTTAAGAGTGAAGGAGGGGAACATATACCTAGGCAGATACATAACAGAAGTACACCGGAATGTCAGATGAAGCAATTAAGTATATGGGCTAACAGATATGAAGTTTAGAAAAGTACAGAGAATACAGGACCAGTGCTTGCTACCTAAGAGTCTATAGAAAAGGCTGGAGACACAAGAGGTTGGCACTGCCATCCTGAGGGATCAAGCTGAAAAGTGGATGGCACCAAAATTAGAAAGATGAGTGAGACAGGAGGTTGATAGATGTAAATCATTGATTATTTTTGGATTGGGAGAAGATCATACACCGGTTACGGAAGAAAGGGAAAAGGAAGAAATGCATATTGAAAGAGTGCTGGAGACTTTCAGACAGCCAGGTGTAACTTCTGTGATAATGGAAAGAAGAGGAAGTTATAACCAAGAAGTATACGGGTGAACAGTTATGGTTAGGTTTGACTTGCAGTTATCTTCCCAGAAAATATTTAGAAAAGCTAAGAATCTTAAAGGCATGGTGGAAATCAATGGGATATTGATTGTGTGATAGGTCTTAGGTCTAAGGAGTAGATGTAGGAAAGAAAAGAGTACAGTCAGAAGACAGAAACTGGAGATGCCACACATAGCAAAAGGATTGAGCAACCCTATTAGAATAGCAGATAGGCAGGAGTAATGTATTCATGTGTGGATGGTTTACTTAGTAGTGATAAAGAACTGGAATTCAAGGACCATATAAGGGAAAATGCACTTGATGTTATTGGAGTCGTGGAAACTAAGCTTACGAAAGAGATACGCTATCACCCGTTCTGCCCAGAGGGGTACATGATAGCAAGAATGGAAAAGAAAAGTCAAGGTGGGGAGGATTAGCCCCCTTAATAAACAAGAGCCTGTTCCGAGAAATAGTGGGGATGGCCCATTCAGACGATACATGATGGGTATAAAAACAAGGGAAGAATAGTATGTTTTTGTTATTAGTATATAATCTTCAAAGCAATGCAACAGACTGGAAAAAATACATGATAATAACAGTGAAGGAACATTCTGGATAGTACTTGAAGTAATGAAGCACTTCTTAGAAATGGTGAACTACAGATAATGGGGTATTTCAGTTATAAAGAGAAGGACTGGAAGAATTTCGATTCTCATGGTGATATGGAGTCATGGAAACACAATTTAGAATGTATACAGGAAATTTTCCTGCACGAGCATTTCTCAAAACATTAGGATGAAAGGGACTGATACACCATCATAACTAGGCCTTATCTTCATTCATACTGGCATGGACATTAAGAACATTGTATATGGTACACCAGTTGGAAGAAGTGATCTCGCAATAAGTATATAGTAAAAGAGGATATTAAATGAGCAGAGGTAAGACAGAAAATAAAGAGGAGATATAATTGTGGAACTACATAAACCTCTATAATTTCTTGGGTAACGTAGATTGGGAAATGGAATTTAATAGCCAGGATCCAGGGCATTGTGTTGAGAGCTTCTGTGAAATTTACAGTGAGGAAATAGAGGCATGGGTACCTCAAGCCTCAAATACAGAAGGAATGGTAAGCATGAGGAAGGAATGGTTTTGTGAAAGACATCATTGAGCAAAGGAGCTTTGAGATGTGCTGTGGCGAAAATATAGATGGCACTCGAGGCAGGTAGCATTAACAAGATATAAGAGAGCATGGAATGAGTATAGCAAGAAAAGAAAAAAGGAACAAAGAAACTTTGAAAATAATGTTGTTGAAAAGGCAGCCAGAAATTTAAAACTATTTCATGAATTTATCAGGAGCTGCTAATCTGTCTAAGGGATTCATAGCAAAATATTTTAAAGGATGATGTCAGGAATTTGAGGAACTAGAGAGCAAGTTCAAAAGTGTTTTCACATGGAAAACATTACAGCCCCATTGCCAGTGACACAGAATGGGGTGGAGGTTATGGAAGAAAAGATATCAGGAGAATATTAAAAGGACTGGACCCATACAAGGCTCATGGTCTTGATGAAATTCCATCATATGTGCTAAAGACATAAGCATATACACTTGATAGACCTCTTGAATTACTATTCAAGATGTCACTAGAGAGATGCATAGTGCCAACATTAAACCTGTATATAAGAAAGGAAACCACTATCTGCCACTGCACTGCTGACTGGTCTCGCTAACTAGTGTGGTGTATAAAGTTTAGGAAAATATAATTATGAAGGAAGTGGATGACTTTCTGTGGAAGAGAATGTTTTTGGTGAGAGACAACATGATTTTTGGGAAAGAAGGCTAAGTGTAACTAACCTCTTAGAGTTTTATGAGGGTGAGCTCAGTTTTGGACAAAAGGGAAGGTTGAGTGGACTGCCAGAAAACATTGACATTGTACCCCATAGGAGTCTGATTATGAAGCTGAGTCACCGAGTAGGATGGAAGATTATCTCAAGTGGGAGGGGAAAAAACGACCAATGTCAGAGGAGCCATCTCCAAATGGATTGAGGTGATCAGCATAGTGCCACGGGGCTCGGTTTTGGTACCTTTATTCTTCTTGATCTGTGTGAATGATTTGCTTGGAGGTATAGAATCCTACTTCAGTATAGTTGCAGATGATGCAAAAGTTATGAAGGAAGTGAAAAGTAATGAGGATTGCATTAGCTTATATGGGGACCTAATTAAACTCCAAAATTGGTCTGCAATGTATTTGATGAAATTCAACCTTAACAATTTTAGTAATGAGGTTGGGACAAAGCAAAAGATGGCCTTAGGATGATGATGATTACCTAACTGGAAGTAAGCTTCAAGATTCTGTGTGAGAGGGACTTAGGGGAAGACATCATCCCTAACCTTTCTCCGAAGTCCCATTTTGGGAGAATAACTAAGGAGACAAACTGTCTGCTGGCTATTCATACTTTCCATAAAGCCAAAATTAGAATATGCTTCTCAGGTTTGATCACTGCATGTAAAGAAGCACAAAGAACTCGCAGAGAAGGTCCAGGGAAGATCAGAAAAGTTGTTACCAGATTTAAGAGAGCTAAGCAGCAAGGAAAGGCTGAGGCTTTTAGTTTACCCACCTTAGAAGAGAGATGAGTGGGGGGTGACCTAATCACAACTTTAAAGTTTTCCAAAGAGATCGATGAAGTGGACAGTATTTTGAGAGGTGTAGGGACAGACGAACTAGAGGATGTGATATGAAATTAAGGAACTTGTAAATAAGGATGTATAGAAACATTTTTGTAGTATAAGAGTGGTGGATGATTTGAACAGACTGACTGATGACAAGGTTAATGCAGACTGTGTACATAAATTCAAAAGGCTGTATGATAGTAGAGTATTCAAGAAATGAAAACTCACGAGTGTAACACTCCTTCCTTGTACAATACAAAAGGGTAATTACACACCATGTATATTAACGGGTGTCTGTGGTATAGTGGATAGCATTACTAACCATAAGTCAGCAAGAATCCACATGGGATTGGAGGTGCAACTGCAACTGGAGTGTTTTCATCCTGAGAGTGACATTTGAGACACACTGGTAAACTGCTGACTGGCAAAGGCTGTGGCTAACCTATCCAGGAACTTATGTTTGGTAGTGTAATTTACACTAATGGGCATCACAAGCACTTGCTGATGGACTCGTTCTGCTGGCAGCGGTGATTCTCACCGGGGCAGGTTGGCTTCCTACAGCTTGGGCAACAGGGAACATGGTCCCAGTTCTAAAACCAAATAAACCACAGAAATATGGGTCAGTTTCACTGACACCCTTGTTCAATTCTCAAGGTGGAATTGATTACTTGCTTACAGTGTTTTGGACTTTACATTAGGTGTCAGAATGGTTCCTAGCTCTTGAACTGGTGAATTCTTGAAAGCCATTTTGGCCACACTGATTAGAAAATGCAGCAAAGGATGTCATCCTGCATGGATTGCTGATTATCTAAGGGACAGCACTGTCACAAAAGTTCCATCCCAAACCTCATACTGACAGAAGGGGGGCAGGTTTAAGTATGACACTTTTAATGCCCGCATGGAAGCTTTATACCAGCTTTCTTTACATCAGGGTACCAGTCCCCTTTGTAATACTGACTATCACTGGTAGTGACTAGTACCAAAGAACATTAAATCTAATCAGAAATGAATGTCATTCATCTTAGGCTCAAGATATCTGCTACAGCGACAAAAGTCATAAGGACAGGGTCAGAGAACCTGGAAACACACTTGAGCTTACAAAGGATTGGCCTGGAATAGGTCAGTGTCAGTCAGTAACTATGTGTATGTAGTTGAAATCTTGACTTTAATTTCATTTCCTAAAAGATTGAGAGAAACAGACTAGAAATGACAGGATTTAAAGTGGGAGCTGGTTGTAGGGCTCTGAAATACTATGTTCATGCCATCCATTCCTTAAAGGAGTTTGCTGCACCAGCTTATATAACAGAGGCTAAGAGTTTTTAGAAGTTCCTCAGAATAATGCCATATTAATTATCTTAGCCATTCCAAGGTAGAAAAGAACTGATGATGATAACACATAATTACTCTGTGCAACTGATGCAGTAAATGAATTCCAGTGTAGAAGCCATAGTCAGCAGTTTTTGGTGTTCTTGGTGTTGGGACAAGAAAGACTAACTGGAACCTCTGACAGTAATTACATCACTGCCACTGTAAAGAAAATAAAAGCTGTCTTCATTGGATGGCACAACGTCTTATACAGATGGGTCTGTTGATTTCCGCACTTAGAATTTAAATGCAAGCTTCATTGCAAGATACAGCAAGATAGCCTTCTTGGTGACTTCAGATGATGGTTCTACTGTATATACAGAGTTAGCCCTCATGCTGGGGGCCTTGCATCATGTTTCACAAGAGATCAACAACTTATTGTCGTATACATATATTTACAGTGTGTCATTTAAGCACTTAAATGTGTCACTTTAAGTTCATCTTATAAGTTGATCTACTACAGAGACTGGGGTAGCATGGTTCAACAGGTGATCATGATGATTCCTATCCCAGTCACAAATGTCTTCAAGGGAATGCCTTGAGGAGCTGATGTGTAGAGACACACATATTCTACCCAATTGTGAAAAGATCAAGAAATCTAACATGACAGCAGCATAGTGAACAGAATTTTCACTGGGAAGATAATACTGTTGCGTGATGAACAGGAGGGATGAGAACATACCTCACCAAAAATAAGGTTGTATGTGTCAGTTAGAGGGGAATAAGCTTGTTAAGTACACCAGGAAAAGGGTGTGCAGGATTATTGATTGATAGGTGATGGAAGTGATTGAACGCAGAATAAGAAGAGTTTTTTTCTATTTTTTATGGATTAGATTTTTGTGGTGAAAATGACTTTGGAAAAGTGTCGAGCAAAAGGTGAGAAGGTTTATGCACCTTTTATGTATGGAGAAATTGTATGACAGTCAAGTGGAATACTTTATGGGATGAGTTAAGGATATATGGGATAAGGGGACAATTGTTGGATGATGTGAAAGCCTTCTGTGGAGTAGCAATTGCATGTGTAAGAGTGGATGGAGAGTTAAGTGAAAGTTTCAGTATACAAGTGGGCTTGAGGTTTGGTTTTATGATGTCACCATGGCTTATTAATGTATCCTGGGTGGAGTGATAAAAGAGGTGAAAGCAAACTAGGGCAGTTAGGTATGGTTGCTAGATGATGCTGTGTTTTTGCTAAGAGTGGAGAGGAGTTGCAGAAGGTTGTAAGTGTGTTAGTGTAAGCATAGATAATTGAAGGTAAATGCAAGTAAAATTAAAGTAATGGTGTTTGAAAGGAAACAATGAAAGTATAGCTTTGGAAAACCCTATAGAGTGAAAGGCGAAAGAGTACTAAATTGTATTATAGATATGGGGGGAGAAAGACTAAAAGAGGTGAGAGAATTTAAGTATTCAAGATCAATATAGGGTAAGTTTGGTGAGATGGAAGGAGAGATAAGGGAGAGAGCAGTACAGGATAGAAGAGTCATTGGGTTCTTTGATAGAATAATGAAGCATAGAGGTGTAAGTATGGAAGTCAAGAAAGGATTAAGGGACAGCATAATCCTCCAGACCTTGACCTCTGCAGTCAAAACATGGACATTGAATGCATCTAGAAGTCAACAGTCCAGGCTGTGCAAATGAGCTATTTAAGAGGAGCATGTGGTATGACTAGATGAAATGGGGAAAGAAATGAGGGGGGTGTAAGAGAGATGTGGTATGGCAGGGATGACATGAAGTCATAGTGGGTGAAACATAATACTTTTAGGTGGTTTGGGCATTTGGAAAAATTGCTAGATGGGGATTTTACAAGGAGAGTGTATGATAGTACAATTAAAGAGGTTAGTGTGAGAGAGAGACTGCCTGTGGCATGGGGAAATATAGTGGCAGAGTACTGAAATGAGAGAAATGGTGGAAGAATGTGTCGAATGGTGTATGTGAGAGGCATGTAAGTACAGGGATAAGTGGAGACTCTTTTGACATAGCCATCCCTTTAATGGGGGTTCCTTGAAGTAATGGGGTGTCAGAGATATAAATGGTTGGGTAGAATATGTATGGGTATGTTTGAAGGAATAGTGGTTCCAACAATGTTATATGGTTGCAAGGCATGGGCTATAGATAGAGTTGCGCAGAGGAGGGTGGATGTGTTGGAAATGAAATGTTTGAGGACAATATGTGGTGTGAGGTGGTTTGATCGAGTAAGTAATCAAAGGGTAAGAGAGATGTGTGGTAATAAAAAGAGTGTGGTTGCAAGAGCAGAAGAGGGTGTTTTGAAATGGTTTGGTCACATGGAGAGAATGAGTGAGGAAAGATTGACAAAGAGGATATATGTGTCAGAGGTGGAGGGAACAAGAATTGGGAGACCAAATTGGAGGTGGAAGGATGGGGTGAAAAAAGATTTTGAGCGATCGGAGCCTGAACATGCAGGAGGGTGAAAGGCGTGCAAGGAATAGAGTGAATTGGAACGATGTGGTATACTGGGGTCGATGTGCTGTCAGTGGATTGAACCAGGGCATGTGAAGTGTCTGGGGTAAACCATTGAAAGTTTTGTGGGGCCTTGATGTGGAAAGGGAGCTGTGGTTTTGGTGCATTATACATGATAGCTAGAGACCGAGTGTGAACAAATGTGGCCTTTGTTGTCTTTTCCTAGTGCTACCTCATGTGCATGCGGGGGAGGGGGTTGTCATTTCATGTGTGGCGGGGTGGTGACGGGAATGAATAAAGGCAGCAAGTATGAATTATGTACATGTGTATATATGTATATGTCTGTGTATGTATGTATATGCATACGTTGAAATGTATAGGTATGTATATGTATGTGTGTGGACATGTACGTATATACATGTGTATGTGGGTTGGTTGGGCCATTCTTTTGTTTGTTCCCTTGCGCTTCCTTGCTGATGCGGGAGACAGCGACAAAGTATAATGAATAAATGAATAAATAAATAATTATTTTTATTATACTTGATCACCATTTCCTGCTTCAGCAAAGTTGCACCAGGAAACAGACGAAGAAAGACCCATCCACTCATATACACATATGTATACATACATGCATATATACATATTTGATTTTATTATACTTAGTCACTGTCTCCCGTGTTAGTGAGGTAGCACAAGGAAACAGACGAAAGAATGGCACAACCCACCCACATACACATGTATGTACATAAACACCTACACACACACATATACATACCTATACATTTCAGCATATACATACACAGACATATACGTATATAAACATTGGAAAGTATCACAATTTTGTGCGTGATCAAGTAAATTCCTATGAGTCCATGAATAAAATGAAACACGATAAGTTGCCAAGTGTACTTTTGTGTAATAATCACATCATCGGGAGATACAAGAAAGAAGTATAACAGTCAGTTGATATACAACAAAGAGATGTTGCTAGGACACCATTTGGGAAACAAGTTTGTCCAAGACAGACAACAATCGTATCATAAACATTATGTGGACAAGAAGGGGAATTATTTACAAATTTTATCAACAATAAAGTTATCCAATTTGTACGGACCTGACAGAGTTAAATCGTCATTTCAATCTATGTTCCTTAGGGCATTACGTATTTGCAGTCCAGAGTTTATTGATGATGAGTTTGAGAAGATATATTTATTGGATCTGAGTTAAAGTACCCTAGATTTTTCATTGATAAATCATTTTATGGAGTTGAACCCAAACCTCCTGTTGACACCAAGAATCTTTTAGTTCTCCTTTTTAATGATAATTTTACTTTACTTCCCATGTTATTTAAATCCTTTAATGTAAATGTTGTCTTCAACAACAATAATACTATAAAGAATATCTTAATTAGGAATTCATCAGAAAGTTCTCCTGGATGCATCAATAAAGTGCCATGTAGAAATTGTGATAAGTTTTATGTTGGGCAGACTGGTAAGGATCTTTCTGTTAGACTTAAGCAACATAAATATAGTATAAGAACAGAAAAAGAATCAAATGCCTTGTTTAATCATGTTAAAAACTTTGACCATTGCATTGACTGGAATAATGCCATCTCAGTTATTAACTCTTAACTCCAGTACCACGAGAAGTATCATTGAATCTTCTATTATTTAAGTATTATTAAATACACAAAGAATTAGCACCTTAATATTAGTGAAGGTCTTAGGATAACTTTATTGTTGATAAAATTTGTAAACAATGCCCCTTCTTGTCCACATTAATAAGTTTATGATACGCTCATTCTCTGTCTTGGACAATCACTTGTTTACCAAATGGCGTCCTAGCTACATCTCTTCGTTGTATATCAACAGACAAAACAGACGAAAGAATGGTCCAACCTACCCACATACACATGTATATACATACACACCCACATATGCGCACATACATACCTATACATTTCAACGTATACATACATATACATACACAGACATATACATATATACACATGTACATATTCATACTTGCTGTCCTCATCCATTCCCGTCCCCACCCTGCCACACATGAAATGGCACCTCCTCCCCCCACATGCGCGCTAGGAAAAGACAACAAAGGCCACATTCATTCACACTCAGTCTCTAGCTGTCACGTGTAATGCACCGAAACCACAGCTCCCTTTCCACATCTAGGCCCCACAAAACATTCCATGCTTTCCCCAGACTCTTCACATGCCCTGGTTCAATCCATTGACAGCACATCGACCCCGGTATACCACATCGTTCCAATTCACTCTGTTCCTTGCACGCCTTTCACCCTCCTGCATGTCAGGCCCCGATTGCTCAAAATCTTTTTCACTCCATCCTTCCACCTCCAATTTGGTCTCCCACTTCTCTTTGTTCCCTCCACTTCTGACACATATATCCTCATTGTCAATCTTTCCTCATTCTCTCCATGTGACCAAACCACTTCAGTACACCCTCTTCTGCTCTCTCAACCACACCCTTTTCATTACCACGCATCTCGCTTACACTTTCATTACTTACTCGATCAAACCACCTCACACCACATATTGTCCTCAAGCATCTCATAATATATATATATATATATATATATATATATATATATATATATATATATATATATATATATTTTCCCTGGGGATAGGGGATTAAGAATACTTTCCATGTATTCCCTGCGTGTCGTAGAAGGCGACTAAAAGGGGAGGGAGCGGGGGGCTGGAAATCCTCCCCTCTCGGTTTTTTTTTTAATTTTCCAAAAGAAGGAACAGAGGGGGCCAGGCGAGGATATTCCAAAAAAGGCCCAGTCCTCTGTTCCTAACGCTACCTCGCTAACGCGGGAAATGGCGAATAGTTTGAAAGAAAGAAATATATATATATATATATATATATATATATATATATATATATATATATATATATATATATTTTTTTTTTTTTTTTTTTTTTTGCCGGTCTCCCGCGTTTGCGAGGTAGCGCAAGGAAACAGACGAAAGAAATGGCCCAACCCACCCCCTTACAACATGCATATACATACGTCCACACACGCAAATATACATACCTACACAGCTTTCCATGGTTTACCCCAGACGCTTCACATGCCCTGATTCAATCCACTGACAGCACGTCAACCCCGGTATACCACATCGATCCAATTCACTCTATTCCTTGCCCTCCTTTCACCCTCCTGCATGTTCAGGCCCCAATCACACAAAATCTTTTTCACTCCATCTTTCCACCTCCAATTTGGTCTCCCACTTCTCCTCGTTCCCTCCACCTCCGACACATATACCCTCATTGTCAATCTTTCCTCATTCTCTCCATGTGACCAAACCACTTCAGTACATCCTCTTCTGCTCTCTCAACCACACCCTTTTCATTACCACGCATCTCTCTTACACTTTCATTACTTACTCGATCAAACCACCTCACACCACATATTGTCCTCAAGCATCTCATAATATATATATATATATATATATTTTTTTTTTTTTTTGTCGGTCTCCCGCGTTTGCGAGGTAGCGCAAGGAAACAGACGAAAGAAATGGCCCAACCCACCCCCATACACATGTATATACATATGTCCACACACGCAAATATACATACCTACACAGCTTTCCATGGTTTACCCCAGACGCTTCACATGCCCTGATTCAATCCACTGACAGCACGTCAACCCCGGTATACCACATCGCTCCAATTCACTCTATTCCTTGCCCTCCTTTCACCCTCCTGCATGTTCAGGCCCCGATCACACAAAATCTTTTTCACTCCGTCTTTCCACCTCCAATTTGGTCTCCCTCTTCTCCTCGTTCCCTCCACCTCCGACACATATATCCTCTTGGTCAGTCTTTCCTCACTCATTCTCTCCATGTGCCCAAACCATTTCAAAACACCCTTACTTACATACACTCTTACTTACTCGATCAAACCACCTCACACCACACATTGTCCTCAAACATCTCATTTCCAGCACATCCATCCTCCTGCGCACAACTCTATCCATAGCCCACGCCTCGCAACCATACAACATTGTTGGAACCACTATTCCTTCAAACATACCCATTTTTGCTTTCCGAGATAATGTTCTCGACTTCCACACATTCTTCAAGGCTCCCAGGATTTTCGCCCCCTCCCCCACCCTATGATCCACTTCCGCTTCCATGGTTCCATCCGCTGCCAGATCCACTCCCAGATATCTAAAACACTTTACTTCCTCCAGTTTTTCTCCATTCAAACTTATATATATTATATATATATATTATTTATCCCTGGGGATAGGGGAGAAAGAATACTTCCCACGTATTCCCTGCGTGTCGTAGAAGGCGACTAAAAGGGGAGGGAGTGGGTGGCTGGAAATCCTCCCCTCTTTTTTTTTTTTTTTTTTTTTCCAAAAGAAGGAACAGAGAAGGGGGCCAGGTGAGGATATTCCCTCAAAGGCCCAGTCCTCTGTTCTTAACGCTACCTCGCTATCGCGGGAAATGGCGAATAGTATGAATGAATGAATGAATATATATTATTATTATTATTACTATTATTATTATTATTGTCATTATTATTATTATTTTGCTTTGTCGCTGTCTCCCGCGTTAGCGAGGTAGCGCAAGGAAACACACGAAAGAATGGTCCAACCCACCCACATACACATGTATATACATACACAGCCACACACACAAATATACATACCTATACATCTCAACGTATACATATATGTATACACACACACACATATCAATACATACATATGTACATAATTCATACTGTCTACCTTTATTCATTCCCATTGCCACCTCACCACACATGAAATAACAACCCCTTCCCCCTTAAGTGTGCTAAGTAGTGCTAGGAAAAAACAACAAAGGCCACATTTGTTCACACTCAGTTTCCAGCTGTCATGTAATAATGCACCAAAACCACAGCTCCCTTTCCATATCCAGGCCCCACAGAACTTTCCATGCTTTACCCCAGACGCTTCACATGCCCTGGTTCAATCCATTGACAGTACGTCGACCCCGGTATACCACATCGTTCCAATTCACTCTATTCCTTGCACGCCTTTCACACTCATGCATGTTCAGGCCCCGATCACTCAAAATCTTTTTCACTCCATCTTTCCACCTCCAATTTGGTCTCCCACTTCTCCTCGTTCCCTCCACCTCTGACACATATATCCTCTTGGTCAATCTTTCCTCACTCATTCTCTCCATGTGACCAAACCATTTCAAAACACCCTCTTCTGCTCTCTCAACCACACTCTTTTTATTACCACACATCTCTCTTACCCTATTATTACTTACTCGATCAAACCACCTCACACCACATATTGTCCTCAAACATCTCATTTCAAGCACATCCACCCTCCTCCGTACAACTCTATCCATAGCCCATGCCTCGCAACCACATAACATTGTTGGAACCACTATTCCTTCAAACATAGCCATTTTTGCTTTCCGAGATAATGTTCTCGACTTCCACACATTCTTCAACGCTCCTAGAATTTTCGCCCCTCCGCAACCCTATGATTCACTTTCGCTTCCATGGTTCCATCTGCTGCCAAATCCACTCCCATATATCTAAAACACTTCACCTCCTCCAGTTTTTCTCCATTCAAACTTACCTCCCAATTGACTTGACCCTCAACCCTACTTTACCTAATAACCTTGCTCTTATTCACATTTACTCTCAGCTTTCTTCTTTCACACACTTTTCCAAACTAGTCACCAGCTTCTGCAGTTTCTCACATGAATCAGCCACCAACGCTGTATCATCAGCGAACAACAACAGACTCACTTCCCAAGCTCTCTCATCCACAACAGACTGCATACTTGCCCCTCTTTCCAAAACTCTTGCATTCACCTCCCTAACAACCCCATCCATAAACAAATTAAACAACCATGGAGACATCACACACCCCTGCTGCAAACCTACATTCACTGAGAACCAATCACTTTCCTCTCTTCCTACATGCACACATGCCTTACATCCTCGATAAAAACTTTCCACTGCTTCTAACAACTTTCCTCCCACATCATATATTCTTAATACCTTCCACAGAGCATCTCTATCAACTCTGTCATATGCCTTCTCCAGATTCATAAATGCTGCATACAAATCCATTTGCTTTTCTAAGTATTTCTCACATACATTCTTCAAAGCAAACACCTGATCCACACATCCTCTACCACTTCTGAAACCACACTGCTCTTCCCCAATCTGATGCTCTGTACATGCCTTCACCCTCTCAATCAATACCCTCCCATATAATTTACCAGGAATACTCAACAAACTTATACCTCTGTAATTTGAGCACTCACTCTTATCCCCTTTGCCTTTGTACATTGGCACTATGCAAGCATTCCACCAATCCTCAGGCACCTCACCATGAATCATACATACATTGAATAACCTTAACAACCAGTCAACAATACAGTCGCCCCCTTTTTTAATAAATTCCACTGCAATACCATCCAAACATGCTGCTTTGCTGGCTTTCATCTTCCACAAAGCTTTTACCACCTCTTCTCTGTTTACCAAATCATTTTCCCTAACCCTCTCACTTTGCACACCACCTCGACCAAAACACCCTATATCTGCCACTTTATCATCAAACACATTCAACAGACCTTCAAAATACTCACTCCATCTCCTTCTCACATCACCACTACTTGTTATCACCTACCCATTAGCCCCCTTCACTGAAGTTCCCATTTGCTCCCATGTCTTACGCACTTTATTTACCTCCTTCCAAAACAATCTTTTTATTCTCCCTAAAATTTAATGATACTCTCTCACCCCAACTCTCATTTTGGAAGTCGAGAACATTATCTCGGAAAGCTAAAATGGGTATGTTTGAAGGAATAGTGGTGCCAACAATGTTGTATGGTTGTGAGGCGTGGGCTATGGATAGAGTTGTGCGCAGGAGGGTGGATGTGCTGGAAATGAGATGTTTGAGAACAATATGTGGTGTGAGGTGGTTTGAACGAGTAAGTAATGTAAGGGTAAGATAGATGTGTGGAAATAAAAAGAGTGTGATTGAGAGAGCAGAAGAGGGTGTCTTGAAATGGTTTGGTCACATGGAGAGAATGAGAGAGGAAAGATTGACCAAGAGGATATATGTGTCAGAGGTGGAGGGAACGAGGAGAAGTGGGAGACCAAATTGGAGGTGGAAAGATGGAGTGAAAAAGATTTTGAGTGATCGGGGCCTGAACATGCAGGAGGGTGAAAGGCGTGCAAGGAATAGAGTGAATTGGAACGATGCGGTATACCGGGGTCGATGTGCTGTCAATGGATTGAACCAGGGCATGTGAAGCGTCTGGGGTAAAGCATGGAAAGTTCTGTGGAGCCTGGATGTGGAAAGGGAGCTGTGGTTTCGGTGCATTATTACATGACAGCTAGAGACTGAGTGTGAACGAATGGGGCCTTTGTTGTCTTTTCCTAGCGCTACCTCACACACATGAGGGGGGAGGGGGTTGTTATTCCATGTGTGGCGAGGTGGGGATGGGAATAAATAAAGGCAGACAGTATGAATTATGTACATATGTATATATGTATATGTCTGTGTGTGTATATATATGTGTACATTGAGATGTATAGGTATGTATATTTGCATGTGTGGACATGTATGTATATACATGTGTATGTGGGTGGGTTGGGGCATTCTTTCGTGTGTTTCCTTGCGCTACCTCGCTAACGCGGGAGACAGCGACAAAGCAAAATAAATAAAATAAATAAATAATATATATATATATATATATATATATATATATATATATATATATATATATATATATATATATATATATTAATATGGGTAAAACTGAAAGTTGATGGAGAGAGATGGGTGATTATTGGTGCATATGCACCTGGGCATGAGAAGAAAGATCATGAGAGGCAAGTGTTTTGGGAGCAGCTGAATGAGTGTGTTAGTGGTTTTGATGCACGAGACCGGGTTATAGTGATGGGTGATTTGAATGCAAAGGTGAGTAATGTGGCAGTTGAGGGAATAATTGGTATACATGGGGTGTTCAGTGTTGTAAATGGAAATGGTGAAGAGCTTGTAGATTTATGTGCTGAAAAAGGACTGATGATTGGGAATACCTGGTTTAAAAAGCGAGATATACATAAGTATACTTATGTAAGTAGGAGAGATGGCCAGAGAGCGTTATTGGATTACGTGTTGACAGGTGCACGAAAGAGAGACTTTTGGATGTTAATGTGCTGAGAGGTGCAGCTGGAGGGTGTGTCTGATCATTATCTTGTGGAGGCAAAGGTGAAGATTTGTAGAGGTTTTCTTAAAAGAAGAGAGAATGTTGGTGTGAAGAGAGTGGTGAGAGTAAGTGAGCTTGCTTGGAAAGGAGACTTGTGTGAGGAAGTACCAGGAGAAACTGAGTGCAGAATGGAAAATGGCGAGAGCAAAGGACGTAAGAGGAATGGTGCAGGAATGGGATGTATTTAGGGAAGCAATGATGGCTTGCGCAAAAGATGCTTGCGGCATGAGAAGCGTGGGAGGTTGGCAGATTAGAAAGGGTAGTGAGTGGTGGGATGAAGAAGTAAGATTATTAGTGAAAGAGAAGAGAGAGGCATTTGGACGAGATTTGCAGAGAAATAGTTCAAATGATTGGGAGATGTATAAAAGAAAGAGTCAGGAGGTCAAGAGAAAGGTGCAAGAGGTGAAAAAGAGGGCAAAGAAAAGTTGGGGTGAGAGAGTATCATTAAATTTTAGGGAGAATAAAAAGATATTTTGGAAGGAAGTAAATAAAGTGCGTAAGATGAGAACGAATGGGAACATCGGTGAAGGACATGGAGTGAGTATTTTGAAGGTTTGTTGAATGTGTTTGATGATAGAGTGGGAGATATAGGGTTTCCAGCCCCTGCTCCAGTCGCCTTTAGTAGCCTTTCGACACGTGAGGAGTGTGTGGGAAGTATTCTTTTTCCCATATATATATATATATATATATATATATATATATATACATATATATTTATATATATTTATAGCGGGGGACCAGAAACCTACCCCTCCTTGTATTTTAACTTTCTAAGAGGGGAAACAGAAGACGGAGTCACGCGGGGAGTGCTCATCCTCCTTGAAGGCTCAGATTGGGGTGTCTAAATGTGTGTGGATGTAACCAAGATGAGAAAAAAGGAGAGATAGGTAGTATGTTTGAGGAAAGGAAACTGGATGTTTTGGCTCTGAGTGAAACGAAGCTCAAGGGTAAAAGGGAAGAGTGGTTTGGGAATGTCTTGGGAGTAAAGTCAGGGGTTAGTGAGAGGACAAGAGCAAGGGAAGGAGTAGCACTACTCCTGAAACAGGAGTGGTGGGAGTATGTGATAGAGTGTAAGAAAGTAAATTCTAGATTGATATGGGTAAAACTGAAAGCTGATGGAGAGAGTTGGGTGATTATCGGTGCATATGCACCTGGGCATGAGAAGAAAGATCATGAGAGGCAAGTGTTTTGGGAGCAGCTGAATGAGTGTGTTAGTGGTTTTGATGCACAAGACCGGGTTATAGTGATGGGTGATTTGAATGCAAAGGTGAGTAATGTGGCAGTTGAGGGAATAATTGGTATACATGGGGTGTTCAGCGTTGTAAATGGAAATGGTGAGGAGCTTGTAGATTTATGTGCTGAAAAAGGGCTGGTGATTGGGAATACCTGGTTTAAAAAGCGAGATATACATAAGTATACGTATGGAAATAAGAGAGATGGCCAGAGAGTGTTATTGGACTACGTGTTAATTGATAGGTTCACGAAAGAGAGACTTTTGGATGTTAATGTGTTGAGAGGTGCAACTGGAGGGATGTCTGATCATTATCTTGTAGAGGCGAAGGGGAAGATTTGTAGGGATTTTCAGAAAAGAAGAGAGAATGTTGGGGTGAAGAGAGCGGTGAGAGTAAGTGAGCTTGGGAAGGAGACTTGTGTGAGGAAGTACCAGGAGAGACTGAGTACAGAATGGAAAAAGGTGAGGACAAAGGAGGTAAGGGGAGTGGGGGAGGAATGGGATGTACTTAGGGAAGCAGTGATGGCTTGCGCAAAAGATGCTTGTGGTATGAGAAGCATGGAAGGTGGGTTCATTGAAAGGGTAGTGAGTGGTGGGATGAAAAAGTAAGATTATTAGTGAAAGAGAAGAGAGAGGCATTTGGACAATTTTTGCAGGGAAAAAATGCAAATGAGTGGGAGATGTATAAAAGAAAGAGGCAGGAGGTCAAGAGAAAGGTGCAAGAGGTGAAAATGAGGGCAAATGAGAGTTAGGGTGAGAGAGTATCATTAAATTTTAGGGAGAATAAAAATGATGTTTTGGAAGGAGGTAAATAAAGTGCGGAAGACAAGGGAGCAAATGGGAACTTCAGTGAAAGGGGCTAATGGGAGGTGATAACAAGTAGTGGTGATGTGAGAAGGAGATGGAGTGAGTGTTTTGAAGGTTTGTTGAATGTGTTTGATGATAGAGTGGCAGATATAGGGTGCTTTGGTCGAGGTGGTGTGCAAGTGAGAGGGTTAGGGAAAATGATTTGGTAAACACAGAAGAGGTAGTAAAAGCTTTGCGAAAGATGAAAGCCGGCAAGGCAGCAGGTTTGGATGGTATTGCAGTGGAATTTATTAAAAAAGGGGGTGACTGTATTGTTGACTGGTTGGTAAGGTTATTTAATGTATGTATGATTCATGGTGAGGTGCCTGAGGATTGGCGGAATGCTTGCACAGTGCCATTGTACAAAGGCAAAGGGGATAAGAGTGAGTGCTCAAATTACAGAGGTATAAATTTGTTGAGTATTCCTGGTAAATTATATGGGAGGGTATTGATTGAGAGGGTGAAGGCATGTACAGAGCATCAGATTGGGGAAGAGCAGTGTGGTTTCAGAAGTGGTAGAGGATGTGTGGATCAGGTGTTTGCTTTGAAGAATGTATGTGAGAAATACTTTGAAAAGCAAATGGATTTGTATGTAGCATTTATGGATCTGGAGAAGGCATATGATAGAGTTGATAGAGATGCTCCGTGGAAGGTATTAAGAATATATGGTGTGGGAGGCAAGTTGTTAGAATCAGTGAAAAGTTTTTATCGAGGATGTAAGGCATGTGTACGTGTAGGAAGAGAGGAAAGTGATTGGTTCTCAGTGAATGTAGGTTTGCAGCAGGGGTGTGTGATGTCGCCATGGTTGTTTAATTTGTTTATGGATGGGGTTGTTAGGGAGGTGAGTGCAAGAGTTTTGGAAAGAGGGGCAAGTATGCAGTCTGTTGTGGATGAGAGAGCTTGGGAAGTGAGTCAGTTGTTGTTCGCTGATGATACAGCGCTGGTGGCTGATTCATGTGAGAAACTGCAGAAGCTGGTGACTGAGTTTGGTAAAGTGTGTGAAAGAAGAAAGTTAAGAGTAAATGTGAATAAGAGCAAGGTTATTAGGTACTGTAGGGTTGAGGGTCAAGTCAATTGGGAAGTAAGTTTGAATGGAGAAAAACTGGAGGAAGTAAAGCGTTTTAGATATCTGGGAGTGGATCTGGCAGAGGATAGAAGCGGAAGTGAATCATAGAGTGGGGGAGGGGGCGAAAATTCTGGGAGCCTTGAAGAATGTTTGGAAGTCGAGAACATTATCTCGAAAAGCAAAAATGGGTATGTTTGAAGGAATAGTGGTTACAACAATGTTGTATGGTTGCGAGGCGTGGGCTGTGGATAGAGTTGTGCGCAGGAGGGTGGATGTGCTGGAAATGTTTGAGGACAATGTGTGGTGTGAGGTGGTTTGATCGAGTAAGTAACGTAAGGGTAAGAGAGATGTGTGGAAATAAAAAGAGCGTGGTTGAGAGAGCAGAAGAGGGTGTTTTGAAATGGTTTTGTCACATGGAGAGAATGAGTGAGGAAAGATTGACCAAGAGGATATATGTGTCAGAGGTGTAGGGAACGAGGAGAAGTGGGAGACCAAATTGGAGGTGGAAAGATGGAGTGAAAAGATTTTGAGTGATCGTGGCCTGAACATGCAGGAGGGTGAAAGGCGTGCAAGGAATAGAGTGAATTGTAACAATGTGGTATACAGGGGTCGACGTGCTATCAATGGATTGAACCAGGGCATGTGAAGCGTCTGGGGTAAACCATGGAAAGTTCTGTGGGGCCTGGATGTGGAAAGGGAGCTGTGGTTTCAGTGCATTATTACATGAAAGCTAGAGACTGAGTGTGAACGAATGGGGCCTTTGTTGTCTTTTCCTAGTGCTACCTCGCACACACGAGGGGGGAGGGGGTTGTTATTCCATTTGTGGCAGGATGGCGATGGGAATAAATAAAGGCAGACAGTATGAATTATGTACATGTGTATATGTGTATATGTCTGTGTGTGTATATATATGTGTACATTGAGATGTATAGGTATGTATATTTGCGTGTGTGGATGTGTATGTATATACATGTGTATGGGGGTGGGTTGGGCCATTCTTTCGTCTGTTTTCTTTCACTACCTCGCTAAAGCGGGAGACAGCGACAAAGCAAAATAAATATAAATAAATAATATATATATATATATATATATATATATATATATATTTTTTTTTTATTTTTTTGCTTTGTCGGTCTCCCGCGGTTGCGAGGTAGCGCAAGGAAACAGACGAAAGAAATGGCCCAACCCACCCCCATACACATGTATATACATACGTCCACACACGCAAATATACATACCTACACAGCTTTCCATGGTTTATCCCAGACGCTTCACATGCCCTGATTCAATCCACTGACAGTACGTCAACCCCGGTATACCACATCGATCCAGTTCACTCTATTCCTTGCCCTCCTTTCACCCTCCTGCATGTTCAGGCCCCAATCACACAAAATCTTTTTCACTCCATCTTTCCACCTCCAATTTGGTCTCCCACTTCTCCTCGTTCCCTCCACCTCCGACACATATATCCTCTTGGTCAATCTTTCCTCACTCATTCTCTCCATGTGCCCAAACCATTTCAAAACACCCTCTTCTGCTCTCTCAACCACGCTCTTTTTATTTCCACACATCTCTCTTACCCTTACGTTACTTACTCGATCAAACCACCTCACACCACACATTGTCCTCAAACATCTCATTTCCAGCACATCCATCCTCCTGCGCACAACTCTATCCATAGCCCACGCCTCGCAACCATACAACATTGTTGAAACCACTATTCCTTCAAACATACCCATTTTTGCTTTCTGAGATAATGTTCTCGACTTCCACACATTCTTCAAGGCTCCCAGAATTTTCGCCCCCTCCCCCAACCTATGATCCACTTCTGCTTCCATCCGCTGCCAGATCCACTCCCAGATATCTAAAACACTTTACTTCCTCCAGTTTTTCTCCATTCAAACTTACCTCCCAATTGACTTGACCCTCAACCCTACTGTACCTAATTACCTTGCTCTTATTCACATTTACTCTTAACTTTCTTCTTTCACACACTTTACCAAACTCAGTCACCAGCTTCTGCAGTTTCTCACATGAATCAGCCACCAGCGCTGTATCATCAGCGAACAACAACTGACTCACTTCCCAAGCTCTCTCATCCCCAACAGACTTCATACTTGCCCCTCTTTCCAAAACTCTTGCATTCACCTCCCTAACAACCCCATCCATAAACAAATTAAACAACCATGGAGACATCACACACCACTGCCGCAAACCTACATTCACTGAGAACCAATCACTTTCCTCTCTTCCTACACGTACACATGCCTTACATCCTCGATAAAAACTTTTCACTGATTCTAACAACTTGCCTCCCACACCATATATTCTTAATACCTTCCACAGAGCATCTCTATCAACTCTATCATATGCCTTCTCCAGATCCATAAATGCTACATACAAATCCATTTGCTTTTCTAAGTATTTCTCACATACATTCTTCAAAGCAAACACCTGATCCACACATCCTCTACCACTTCTGAAACCACACTGCTCTTCCCCAATCTGATGCTCTGTACATGCCTTCACCCTCTCAATCAATACCCTCCCATATAATTTACCAGGAATACTCAACAAACTTATACCTCTGTAATTTGAGCACTCACTTATCCCCTTTGCCTTTGTACAATGGCACTATGCACGCATTCCGCCAATCCTCAGGCACCTCACCATGAGTCATACATACATTAAATAACCTTACCAACCAGTCAATAATACAGTCACCCCTTTTTTAATAAATTCCACTGCAATACCATCCAAACCTGCTGCCTTGCCGGCTTTCATCTTCCGCAAAGCTTTTACTACCTCTTCTGTGTTTACCAAATCATTTTCCCTAACCCTCTCACTTCGCACACCACCTCGACCAAAACACCCTATATCTGCCACTCTATCATCAAACACATTCAACAAACCTTCAAAATACTCACTCCATCTCCTTCTCACATCACCACTACTTGTTATCACCTCCCCATTTGCGCCCTTCACTGAAGTTCCCATTTGCTCCCTTGTCTTACGCACTTTATTGATCCCAAAGGATCGATAAATGAATAAATAATTGTTCATATGTACATTATTATTCTGTACACCATGTTTTTTTAATTGATGTTCACAAGAGCTCTCCACATATATGACCCAGAATTCCTGAATAAAGAAATTGACACTATTTACCATATTGGCCATAGATTACAGTACACTAAATGGTTCACTGAAAAATTCCACATCTGCTAAGAAAATCCATTATAGGATTGAATCTAAAACAGAGAAGTCTACTTAACACCTATTAGTTTTACTTATGATGACAATCTGTCAAAAATTCATCCATTACAGGAAAAGTTTAATGTACATGTATTAAAAAATAATTGCCTTTTACTAAATACAAAGTTACATGACCCCATTCCATGTTTCCTCCAGTTCTGTACATATAACCTCTGTTGTAGCTATTTTCTTATTCTCTAACTAGTCCTCTGAAGATGTGGTGATATGCAGGGGTGCTCGGGATTCTCATGTTTTCTTTCCTTAGTGGTGTTTCTGGAAGGATGGAATGAAAAAGAATTTGAGCGATCAGGGCCTGAACATAAAGGAGGGTGAGAGGCGTGCAAGGAATGGAGTGAATTGGAATGATGTGGTATACCGGGATCGATGTGCTGTCAGTGGACTGAACCAGGGCATGTGAAACGTCTGGGGTAAACCATGGAAAGGTCTGTGGGGCCTGGCTATGGATAAGGAGCTGTGGTTTTAGTGTATTACACATGACAACTAGAGACTGATTGTGAATGAATGTGGCCTTTTTTGTCTATTTTCCTGGCACTACCTCGCAGAAATGGGGTAGCAGTGCTGTTTCCTGTGGGTTGGGCAAGGAAGTATGAATATGTACATGTGTTTATATGTATGTCTCTATATGTGTATGTATATGGGTATATGTTGATATATATATGTGCGTGTATTAGTATAAATGTGTGTGTATATATATGTATATATATATATATATATATATATATATATATATATATATATATATATATATATCCCTGGGGATGGGGGGAAAGAATACTTCCCACGTATTCCCTGCGTGTCGTAGAAGGCGACTAAAAGGGGAGGGAGCGGGGGGCTGGAAATCCTCCCCTCTCTATTTTTTTTGATTTTTCCAAAAGAAGGAACAGAGAAGGGGGCCAGGTGAGGATATTCCCCCAAAGGGCCAGTCCTCTGTTCTTAACGCTACCTCACTAATGCGGGAAATGGCGAATAGTTTGAAAGAAAAAAATATGTATGTGAGAAATACTTAGAAAAGCAAATGGATTTGTATGTAGCATTTATGGATCTGGAGAAGGCATATGATAGAGTTGATAGAGATGCTCTGTGGAAGGTATTAAGAATATATGGTGTGGGAGGAAAGTTGTTAGAAGCAGTGAAAAGTTTTCATCGAGGATGTAAGGCATGTGTACGTGTAGGAAGAGAGGAAAGTGATTGGTTCTCAGTGAATGTAGGTTTGCGGCAGGGGTGTGTGATGTCTCCATGGTTGTTTAATTTGTTTATGGATGGGGTTGTTAGGGAGGTAAATGCAAGAGTTTTGGAAAGAGGGGCAAGTATGAAGTCTGTTGGGGATGAGAGAGCTTGGGAAGTGAGTCAGTTGTTGTTCGCTGATGATACAGCGCTGGTGGCGGATTCATGTGAGAAACTGCAGAAGCTGGTGACTGAGTTTGGAAAAGTGTGTGGAAGAAGATAGTTAAGAGTAAATGTGAATAAGAGCAAGGTTATTAGGTACAGTAGGGTTGAGGGTCAAGTCAATTGGGAGGTGAGTTTGAATGGAGAAAAACTGGAGGAAGTGAAGTGTTTTAGATATCTGGGAGTGGATCTGGCAGCGGATGGAACCATGGAAGCGGAAGTGGATCATAGGGTGGGGGAGGGGGCGAAAATCCTGGGGGCCTTGAAAAATGTGTGGAAGTCGAGAACATTATCTCGGAAAGCAAAAATGGGTATGTTTGAGGGAATAGTGGTTCCAACAATGTTGTATGGTTGCGAGGCGTGGGCTATGGATAGAGTTGTGCGCAGGAGGATGGATGTGCTGGAAATGAGATGTTTGAGGACAATGTGTGGTGTGAGGTGGTTTGATCGAGTGAGTAACGTAAGGGTAAGAGAGATGTGTGGAAATAAAAAGAGCGTGGTTGAGAGAGCAGAAGAGGGTGTTTTGAAGTGGTTTGGGCACATGGAGAGGATGAGTGAGGAAAGATTGACCAAGAGGATATATGTGTCGGAGGTGGAGGGAACAAGGAGAAGAGGGAGACCAAATTGGAGGTGGAAAGATGGAGTGAAAAAGATTTTGTGTGATCGGGGCCTGAACATGCAGGAGGGTGAAAGGAGGTCAAGGAATAGAGTGAATTGGAGCGATGTGGTATACCGGGGTTGACGTGCTGTCAGTGGATTGAATCAAGACATGTGAAGCGTCTGGGGTAAACCATGGAAAGCTGTGTAGGTATGTATATTTGCGTGTGTGGACGTATGTATATACATGTGTATGGGGGGGGGTTGGGCCATTTCTTTCGTCTGTTTCCTTGCGCTACCTCACAAACGCGGGAGACAGCGACAAAGTATAATAAAAAAAAAAAAAATAATATATATATATATATATATATATATATATATATATATATATATATGGGTAAAACTGAAAGTGGATGGAGAGAGAGAGGTGATTATTGGTGCAGATGCACCTGGGCATGAAACGAAAGATCATGAGAGGGAAGTGTTTTGGGAGCAGCTGAGTGAGTGTCATGAGAGGCAAGTGTTTTGGGAGCAGCTGAGTGAGTGTGTTAGTAGTTTTGATGCATGAGACCGGGTTATAGTGATGGGTGACTTGAATGCAAAGGTGAGTAATTTGGCAGCTGAGGGAATAATTGGTATACATGGGGTGTTCAGTGTTGTAAATGGAAATGGTGAAGAGCTTGTAGATTTTTGTGCTGAAAATGGACTGTTGATTGGGAATTCCTGGTTTAAAAAGATATGTACACAAGTACATAAGTAAGTAGGAGAGATGGTCAAAGAGCGTTATTGGATTACGTGTTAATTGATTGGCGCGACAAAGAGAGACTTTCAGATGTTAATGTACTGAGAGGTGCAATTGGAGGGATGTCTGATCATTATCTTGTGGAGGCGAAGGCGAAGATTTGTAGAGGTTTTCAGAAAAGAAGAGAGGATGTTGGGGTGAAAAGAGTGGTGAGAGTAAGTGAGCTTGGGAAGGAGACTTGTGTGAGGAAGTACCTGGAGAGACTGAGTACAGAATGGAAAAAGGTGAGAACAAAGGACATAAGGGGAGTGGAAGAGGAATGGGATGTATTTAGGGAAGAAGTGATGGCTTGCGCAAAAGATGCTTGTGGCATGAGAAGCATGGTAGGTGGGCAGATTAGTATAGGTAGTGAGTGGTGGGATGAAGAAGTAAGATTATTAGTGAAAGAGAAGAGAGAGGCATTTGGACGATTTTTGCAGGAAATAATGCAAATGACTGGGAGATGTATAAAAGAAAGAGGCAGGAGGTCAAGAGAAGGGTGCAAGAGTTGAAAAAGAGGGCAAATGAGAATTGGAGTGAGAGAGTATCATTAAATTTTAGGGAGAATAAGATGTTTTGGAAGGAGGTAAATAAAGTGCATAAGACAAGGGAACAAATGGGAACTTCAGTGAAGGGGACTAATGGGGAGGTGATAAGAAGTAGTGGTGATGTGAGAAGGAGATGGAATGAGTATTTTGAAGGTTTGTTGAATGTGTTTGACGCTAGAGTGGCAGATATAGGGTGTTTTGGTCGAGGTGGTGTGCAGAGTGAGAGGGTTAGGGAAAATGATTTGGTAAACAAAGAAGAGGTAGTAAAAGCTTTGCGGAAGATGAAAGCCAGCAAAGCAGCATGTTTGGATGGTATTGCAGTGGAATTTATTAAAAAAGGGGGCAACTGTATTGTTGACTGGTTATTAAGGTTATTTAATGCATATATGACTCATGGTGAGGTGCCTGAGGATTGGCGGAATGCTTGCATAGTCGCATTGTACAAAGGCAAAGGGGATAAAAGTGAAAGCTCAAATTTGTTGAGTATTCCTGGGAAATTATATGGGATGGTATTGATTCAGAGGGTGAAGGCATGTACAGAGCATCAGATTGGGGAAGAGCAGTGTGGTTTTAGAAGTGGTAGAGGATGTGTGGATCAGGTGTTTTCTTTGAAGAATGTATGTGAGAAAGACTTAGAAAAGCAAATGGATTTGTATGTAGTATTTATGGATCTGGAGAAGGCATATGATAGAGTTGATAGAGATGCTCTGTGGAAGGTATTGAGAATATATGGTGTGGGAGGCAAGTTGTTAGAAGCAGTGAAAAGTTTTTATCGAGGATGTAAGGCATGTGTACGTGTAGGAAGAGAGGAAAGTGATTGGTTCTCAGTGAATGTAGGTTTGCGGCAGTGGTGTGTGATGTCTCCATGGTTGTTTAATTTGTTTATGGATGGGGTTGTTAGGGAGGTGAATGCAAGAGTTTTGGAGAGAGGGGCAAGTATGCAGCCTGTTGTGGATGAGAGAGCTTGGGAAGTGAGTCAGTTGTTGTTCGATGATGATACAGCGCTGGTGGCTGATTCGTGTGAGAAACTGCAGAAGCTGGTGACTGAGTTTGGTAAAGTGTGTGAAAGAAGAAAGCTGAAAGTAAATGTGAATAAGAGCAAGGTTATTAGGTACAGTAGGGTTGAGGGACAAGTCAATTGGTAGATAAGTTTGAATTGAGAAAAACTGGAGGAAGAGATATCTGGGAGTGGAATTGGCAGCAGATGGAAGCAGAAGTGAGTCATAGGGTGGGGTAGGGGGCGAAAGTTATGGGAGCACTGAAAAATGTGTATGGTTGAAGGAATAGTGGTTCCAACAATGTTATATGGTTGTGAGGCATGGGCTATAGATAGGGTTGTGCGGAGGAGGGTGGATGTGTTGGAAATGAGATGTTTGAGGACAGTATGAAAGGGTAAGAGAGATGTGTGGTAATAAAAAGAGTGTAGTTGAGAGAGCAGAAGAGGGTGTTTTGAAATGGTTTGGTCACATGGAGAGAATGAGTGAGGAAAGATTGACAGAGGATATATGTGTCGGAGGTGGAGGGAACGAAAAGTGGGAGACCACATTGGAGGTGGAAGGATGGAGTGAAAAAGATTATGAGTGATCGGGGCCTGAACATGGAGGAGGGTGAAAGGCTTGCAAGGAATAGAGCAAATTGGAACAATGTGGTATACTGGGGTTGACATGCTGTCAATGGATTGATCCATGGCATGTGAAGTGTCTGGGGTAAACCATGGAAAGTTTTGTGGGGCCTGGATGTGGAAAGGGAGCTGTGGTTTCAGTGCATTATACATGACAGCTAGAGACTGAGTGTGAACGAATGTGGCCTTTGTTGTCTTTTCCTAGCACTACCTCGTGCACTTGCAGGGGGAGGGGATTGTCATTTCATGTGTGGCGAGGTGGTGACGGGAATGAAAAAAGGCAGCAAGTATGAATTATGTACATGTGTATATATATGTCTATGTATATATATATATATACCTTGAGATGTATAGGTATGTATATGTGCGTGTGTGGACGTGTATGGATATGCATGTGTATGTGGGTGGGTTGGGCCATTCTTTCATCTGTTTCCTTGCGCGACCTCACTAACGCGGGAGACTGACAAAGTATGATAGATAATAAATAAATATACATATTATCCCTGGGGATAGGGGAGAAAGAATACTTCCCACATATTCCCTGTGTTTCGTAAAAGGTGACTAAAAGGAGAGGGAGTGGGGGGCTGGAAATCCTTCCCTCTCTTTTTTAATTTTCCAAAAGATGGAACAGAGAAAGGGGCCTGGTGAGGATATTCCCTCAAAGGCTCAGTCCTCTGTTCTTGGCGCTACCTCGCTGATGTGGGAAATGGCGAATAGTATAAAATATATATATATATATATATATATATATATCATTCATTCATTCATACTATTCGCCATTTCCCGCATTAGCGAGGTAGCGTTAAGAACAGAGGACTGGGCCTTTGAGGGAATATCCTCACCAGGCCCCCTTCTCTGTTCCTTCCTTTGGGAAAAAAAAAAAAAAAAAAAAAGAGAGAGGGGAGGATTTCCAGCCACCCGCTCCCTCCCCTTTTAGTCGCCTTCTACGACACGCAGGGAACACGTGGGAAGTATTCTTAGGGAGGTGAATGCAAGAGTTTTGGAAATAGGGGCAAGTATGAAGTCTGTTGTGGATGAGAGAGCTTGGGAAGTGAGTCAGTTGTTGTTCGCTGATGATACAGCGCTGGTGGCTGATTCATGTGAGAAACTGCAGAAGCTGGTGACTGAGTTTGGTAAAGTGTGTGAAAGAAGAAAGTTGAGAGTAAATGTGAATAAGAGCAAGGTTATTAGGTACAGTAGGGTTGAGGGTCAAGTCAATTGGGAGGTAAGTTTGAATGGAGAAAAACTGGAGGAAGTAAAGTGTTTTAGATGTCTGGGAGTGGATCTGGCAGCGGATGGAACCATGGAAGCGGAAGTGAATCGTAGGGTGGGGGAGGGGGCGAAAATCCTGGGAGCCTTGAAGAATGTGTGGAAGTCGAGAACATTATCTCGGAAAGCAAAAATGGGTATGTTTGAAGGAATAGTGGTTCCAACAATGTTGTATGGTTGCGAGGCGTGGGCTATGGATAGAGTTGTGCACAGGAGGGTGGATGTGCTGGAAATGAGATGTTTGAGGACAATGTGTGGTGTGAGGTGGTTTGATCGAGTAAGTAATGTAAGGGTAAGAGAGATGTGTGGAAATAAAAAGAGCGTGGTTGAGAGAGCAGAAGAGGGTGTTTTGAAATGGTTTGGGCACATGGAGAGAATGAGTGAGGAAAGATTGACCAAGAGGATATATATGTGTCGGAGGTGGAGGGAACGAGGAGAAGTGGGAGACCAAATTGGAGGTGGAAAGATGGAGTGAAAAAGATTTTGTAAGATCGGGGCCTGAACATGCAGGAGGGTGAAAGGCGGGCAAGGAATTGAGTGAATTGGATCGATGTGGTATACCGGGGTTGACATGCTGTCAGTGGATTGAATCAGGGCATGTGAAGCGTCTGGGGTAAACCATGGAAAGTTGTGTGGGGCCTGGATGTGGAAAGGGAGCTGTGGTTTCGGGCATTATTGCATGACAGCTAGAGACTGAGTGTGAAAGAATGGGGCCTTTGTTGTCTTTTCCTAGAGCTACCTCGCACACATGAGGGGGGAGGGGGATGGTATTCCATGTGTGGCGAGGTGGCGATGGGAATGAATAAAGGCAGACAGTGTGAATTATGTGCATGGGTATATATGTATGTTTTCTGTGTGTATATATATATGTGTACATTGAGATGTATAGGTATGTATATTTGCATGTGTGGACGTGTATGTATATACATGTGTATGGGGGTGGGTTGGGCCATTTCTTTCGTCTGTTTACTTGCGCTATCTCGCAAACGCGGGAGACAGCGGGAAAAATATATATATATATATATATATATATATATATATATATATATATATATATATATATATATATATATATGGAAAAAACGCAGGAAAATGAAACATGATAAGCTCTGTAAGTGCACTTTCATGTAATGAACACATTGTTAGGGGAGATACAAGAATGAGATGGAAGAAGCAGAACAGTCAGTTGATATACAAGACAGCTAATATACCATTGGTAAACAAGTGCTACTGGTTTGTGTGTTTGGCTCTGGCAACGTGCCTGTCATAAAACTTTTGTTAATTAAACAAGAAAGGGAATCGATACATAATTAATAGAAAATTCCTGTATTGTAGACTGTGACATGATGGGTTCTCTGTCATCAAGGGCACCAGCACCCTCACCAATATTATTGTCAAAGACAAGAATCTTGCCTATTTCTAGAAGTTGAGTACTAAAAATTTAGTGGAAGTGATTTGATTGGTTGTGTCTTTAGTTTTAGTAACTAAATATAATAGAACGATACATCATACATATTTGTATTACTCAAAGAATATGATATTACTCTGCCATATGTGCAATTATCTTTTTTATTTCTAAGCAGAATACAGTATACAGAACTATGAACTGTATTATCCATTGCAGATGTTAATATCACAGTCGAACAGACAACAGCCATCCCACAAGAACTCGAGGCAACAGCTTTTCCAGAGACGACTGTCCCAGTATTTTTTGCAAGTATCGTGCCTTGTTATAATAATACAATCTGCAGTTTAACTGTTTTCATTGTAATATAAGGAATTATTTTAAGTGTCATATATTGACTTGGCCGAGTAAAATTAATATGAATACTTACACATTACTGATGTTGAAGAATAAAGCAGAACAGATGAAGCCAGAGTAAAAACATTGTGGGATTGTGTTTGATGTCTTTCCATGATTATGTTTTAAATATTATGTTCCTTTTGAAATATAATCATGGGCAGATTGACTTAAGTATGTCGGAGCATGTAACAGACTTATATCGTATTAATACGGAGAACAAGTTTCCCTGCTCTCAATTCACATAGAAAAGGATTTTTTTTGCTCATGCTAAGCTTTTTCAAAAATCTTAAATGCAGTTTCATGCACTTCACAGACAGGAACCTCAAGCATTGTATTTGAAAGATAATGTTTCCAAAGCTCCCCATAAAAATATTCCAAAACTTTTTTCCACTTCTGAATGAGTTAAGGCCCTTAACCGTAAAAAGAATTTCCTCCAACAGTAATAAATGTTCTTTCATTTTCCTTAGTTTACTTATCATTAACGACAAATACCACCAATTTTTTTGTATGACTTCATTCCTTATGCTTTATTTATTCATCATTTAAATTGTCATGGTAATCCTGCTGACGCCCTTATCAGTATCCCTCTTGTAAGCTTTATGACAGAGACATTTATCCACAGATTTTAGTGGTTTTCTTATGTTTCATTATTGCATATTTCTATTTCAGAAACAACACAAAAGATGTTACCTTCAACAAAGCTACTAAGGAAGTAGAGAACAAAAGAATGGAGACTATAGAAGCAAATGAATGTCATGTCATCTAGAGTGTGCACCAACTCTGAAAGCCTCATAAATAATGTCTCTGTGTACCTTGACCATAAGGTCTTAAAGACATTTTTAATAGACAAAGAGCATTCTAAAACTATTATAAGGTGACAGTGTTATGGCCATAGATAAAATTTTTGCTGTGGCTACATATTACACATCGTAAAGCCTACAAGTGTCTTTATAATAATATTTACTTGCTTTCCATCAAGAACATCACACAGTAGGCTCAATAGAATTTGTTTGAATGAAGCTAGAATACCTGCACACCACAGATATTGATGAGTATATCAAAACATGATGCCAAATGTCTTTTTAGGTAATAATTGGTAGGCAGCCAATGACCAGGAAGGCATGTTTCCTAATCTGTCCACTTGGGTATTGGGAGGGTTAGTGACAGCTTCGTAGTGAGCTAGCATTTCAGTGGTTGTCAAGTTGCACTCCTTTGACCTAGGTAATTGTCTTTTCTTTCTACCTAACCTGCATATGGACAAACATACATTCTCTCCTTGTCAAGCAGAACACTTTCGTTGTAACGCTTGGTTTTCCTGTGGGGAGCGCTGTGTGCTAGCCCTGCCTTTTGGCAATATGGTGGGAGCAGTAGATGGCAACATAAGGTAGAATTAGTTGGTAGGAACATTAGGTGGGAGCCTCTGCAAACACTGTACTAGACTTGCCTTCTGCCAGCGGCCTGTTAAAGGCTACGAAACGGCACCAGAGTTCACTAGTTATAGAGGCACTGTTGCTTTGGCCACCCTCTTAAGGGAATTCTGGAATGGAACAGGCATCAGAGATATAGCTAGATAGATGAAGCTAGAGGAAAAGCTTTCTAGGATTTTGTTTGATGGCATGCAACTAATGGATGATGAATTTAAAATCAAGCAACAGGCTAATGTTGGGAGAGAGGATTTGGGAGTTTGGAATGTCCAGAAAGATGGGTAATAATGCATTGGTCTTCATAGTTTAGGGATTAATTCAGAAGAGGAAGCAAATTTTGGGATTTATTTTTCATGAAAGAGCTACGAAGCTGCTGTTTCCAAAATGTTGGAAACAAAGTGTCGTCAAATTTAGATTCTGTAACAAAGATGCAGTTCACAGATCACTTTTCAAGAAGCTCAGCATGAGAAATGAAATTTCTTTGCCAGTCATATTAACAGGTATATTTCTTGTTTTCAGTTTGTTGACTAAAGAGTCTGCATAATAACTTGAGAAAATGTATCAAAATAGGAGGTAACATTGTTTCATGAAAGTGTGATGCCAAATTTTGTAATATTGACAAAAAGCAAAAAATAGAATTAACCCCTGAATTGAGAGAGAGAAATTTTTTTTTCTAGATTTGTAAGTCAATTTGGTAGTTAAAGTGTTTAGGGGAACAGTGGCAGCTGGGATTTATTTTCATTTTACTTGGGGTTGCTGCCACAGGAAGCTATTTATACAGGATAATTTGCAGCATATCAATTCCTTTAACTGTCACAATAAGAAAGGCACGGAGCTATTAATGCTAAATCGTATGACATGAAAGTTGTAGAGCAGATAATTGATTACATTACTTCAAAGAAAGTATGTCTGTCATCTTATGTCAAGTTGTGCTGTGTAAATGGCTTATGTAACTTTGCTGCTTTAAAGAATCTGACTACCAAAAATTTATGGTTCAGTACCTGTTGATTTGCAGAATTAATCAAGATTCTGGAAAACCTTTTTCGTCAGGAAAGCGGCTGCTTTGATATATGACAACCAACAAATAAATGTTTTGTTTTTTTTTGGAAACCTTTAGATGGGTCTGTCATAGTTTGTGTGACAGCAGTTAAGTGCAAGATTTAAATAATTGTTTACAAGTGGGCAGTGGATGTTATCCACCTTGAGTGATATGGAAGAAGAGGAAAACTATTCATACAAATCATATTTTTCACAAATTATCAGGGAAAGGCAATATGTATTTTTTTTTTAAATTGGCAAGATATGAATATAGGCATATGAATACTGCCCTAGCATTACTACAGGCATTTGACCTTGTTCTTGGAATCCTGGATGGGGATTCAATTTTTTTTGGTGTACATTTTTATTTTATATATAGTTGGGTTCTGTACTGTACAGTATGAAATGCATGTTAATAAAATTGAAATGAATAATTCAATTTATCCTCAAATATATACTTTAGAATATTAAAAAATTCTTATAGTAAGTATTGATAACTGATAAACAGCTGTATCAGTTAAGTGGGAACATTTATCAAAATATGGAAACATACTTGAATTCATGTCAAAATAAATTCATATCTCCATTATATTAGTAATGCAAGCCATGTTTGATTGAATACCTGGATGTATATGGCATTTCAGATTCAAGTATTTTTTTTTAAATTCATTAAGGCAGCTACTTTCCTATCTTGTTTATATTCTGTTGTGATGGTGGCTCAGTGCCATAGTACACATGGCACTGGGTATACATGCTATAAATTTCAGGCTTTTGAAAGGGTTTTGATGGACAACATTGTTAGTCAAAGACTCCACATGTTAGTAATTTCCCAAACACAGACAAATCTTCATCTTTATTATAATGAAAGCCGGCAAGGCAGGGGGTTTGGATGGCATTGCAGTGGAATTTATTAAAAAAGGGGTGACTGTGACTGGTTGGTAAGGTTATTTAATGTATGTATGATTCATGGTCCGGGGTAAACCATGGAAAGCTGTGTAGGTATGTATATTTGCGTGTGTGGACGTGTGTATGTGCATGTGTATGGGGGGGGTTGGGCCATTTCTTTCGTCTGTTTCCTTGCGCTACCTCGCAAACGCGGGAGGCAGCGACAAAGTATAAAAAAAAAAAAAAAAAAAAAAATGATTCATGGTGAGGTGCCTGAGGATTGGCGGAATGCGTGCATAGTGCCATTGTACAAAGGCAAAGGGGATAAGAGTGAGTGCTCAAATTACAGAGGTATAAGTTTGTTGAGTATTCCTGGTAAATTATATGGGAGGGTATTGATTGAGAGGGTGAAGGCATGTACAGAGCATCAGATTGGGGAAGAGCAGTGTGGTTTCAGAAGTGGTAGAGGATGTGTGGATCAGGTGTTTGCTTTGAAGAATATATGTGAGAAAGACTTAGAAAAGCAAATGGATTTGTATGTAGCATTTATGGATCTGGAGAAGGCATGTGATATAGTTGATAGAGATGCTCTGTGGAAGGTACTATGGTGTGGGAGGCAAGCTGTTAAAAGCAGTGAAAAGTTTTTATCGAGGATGTAAGGCATGTTTACATGTAGGAAGAGAGGAAAGTGATTGGTTCTCAGTGAATGTTGGTTTGTGGTAGGGGTGCGTGATGTCTCCATGGTTGTTTAATTTGTTTATGGATGGGGTTGTTAGGGAGGTGAATGCAAGAGTTTTGAAAGAGGGGCAAGTATGCAGTCTGTTGTGGATGAGAGCTTGGGAAGTGAGTCAGTTGTTGTTCACTGATGATACAGCACTGGTGGCTGATTCGGGTAAGAAACTGCAGAAGCTGGTGACTGAGTTTGGTAAAGTGTGTGAAAGAATAAAGCTGAGAGTAAATGTGAATAAGAGCAAGGTTATTAGGTAAAGTAGGGTTGAGGGACAAGTCAATTGGGAGTAAGTTTGAATGGAGAAAAACTGGAAGAAGTGAGGTGTTTTAGATATCTGGGAGTGGATTTGGCAGCGGATGGAACCATGGAAGCGGAAGTGAATCATAGGGTGGGGGAGGGGGTGAAAGTTCTGGGAGCGTTGAAGAATGTGTGGAAGTTGAGAACATTCTCTTGGAAAGCAGAAATGGGTATGTTTGAAGGAATAGTGGTTCCAACAGTGATATATGGTTGTGAGGTGTGGGCTATAGAGAGAGTTGTGCGAAGGAGGGTGGATGTGCTGGAAATGAGATGTTTGAGGACAAAATGTGGTATGAGGTGGTTTGATCGAGTAAGTAATGAAAGTGTAAGAGAGATGTGTGGTAATAAAAAGAGTTTGGTTGAGTAAGCAGAAGAGGGTGTTTTGAAATGGTTTGGTCGCATGGAGAGAATGAGTGAGGAAAGATTGACAAAGAGGATATATGTGTCAGAGGTGGAGGGAACGAAGAGAAGTGGGAGACCAAATTGGAGGTGGAAAGATGGAGTGAAAAAGATTTTGAGTGATCGGGGCCTGAACATGCAGGAGGGTGAAAGGCGTGCAAGGAATAGAGTGAATTGAAACGATGTGGTATACCGGAGTCGACGTGCTGTCAATGGATTGAACCAGGGCATGTGAAGCGCCTGGGGTAAACCATGGAAAGTTCTGTGGGGCCTGGATGTGGAAAGGGAGCTGTGGTTTCGGTGCATTATACATGACAGCTAGAGACTGAGTGTGAACAAATGTGGCCTTTGTTGTCTTTTCCTTGTGCTACCTCGCGCACATGTGGGGGGAGGGGGTTGTTATTTCATGTGTGGCGGGGTGGCGACAGGAATGAACAAGGGCAGACTATGAATTATGTACATGTGTATACATGTATACGTTGAGATGTATAGGTATGTATATGTGCATGTGTAGACGTGTATGTATATACATGTGTATGTGGGTGAGTTGGGCCATTCTTTCATCTGTTTCCTTGCGCTACCTCACTAACACGGGAAACAGCGACAAAGTAAAATAAATAAATAAATAAATATATATATATATATTTTCTTTCTTTTTTCATACTATTTGCCATTTCCCGCATTAGCGAGGTAGCGTTAAGAACAGAGGACTGGGCCTTTGAGGGAATATCCTCACCTGGCCCCCTTCTCTGTTCCTTCTTTTGGAAAATTAAAAAAAATGAGAGGGGAGGATTTCCAGCCCCCCGCTCCCTTCCCTTTTAGTCGCCTTCTACAACATGCAGGGGAATACGTGGGAAGTATTCTTTCTCCCCTATCCCCAGGGATAATATATGTATATAGGTAGTGCAAGGAAACAGACGAAAGAATGGTCCAACCCACCCACATACACATGTATATACATACACGTCCACACACGCAAATATACATACCTATAAATCTCAATGTATACATATATATACACCCACAGACATATACATATATACACATGTACATAATTCATACTGTCTGCCTTTATTTATTCCCATCGCCACCTTGCCACACATGGAATAACAAACCCTGTCCCCCCTCATGTGTGCGAGGTAGCGCTAGGAAAAGACAACAAAGGCCCCATTCGTTCACGCTCAGTCTCTAGCTGTCATGTAATAATGCACTGAAAGCACAGCTCCCTTTCCACATCCACGCCCCACAGAACTTTCCATGGTTTACCCCAGACGCTTCACATGCCCTGGTTCAATCCATTGACAGCATGTTGACCCTGGTATAGCACATCGTTCCAATTCACTCTATTCCTTGCGCGCCTTTCACCCTCATGCATGTTCAGGCCCCGATCACTCAAAATCTATTTCACTCCATCTTTCCGCCTCCAATTTGGTCTCCCACTTCTCCTTGTTCCCTCCACCTCTGACACATATATCCTCTTTGTCAATCTTTCCTCACTCATTCTCTCCATGTGACCAAACCATTTCAAAACACCCTCTTCTGCTCTCTCAACCACACTCTTTTTATTTCCACATATCTCTCTTATCCTTACATTACTTACTCGATCAAACCACCTTACACCACATATTGTTCTCAAACATCTCATTTCCAGCACATCCACCCTCCTGCGCACAACTCTATCCATAGCCCACGCTTCGCAACCATACAACATTGTTGGAACCACTATTCCTTCAGACATACCCATTTTTTGCTTTCCGAGATAATGTTCTTGACTTCCAAACATTCTTCATGGCTCCCAGAATTTTCGCCCCCTCCCCTACCCTATGATTAACTTCCGCTTCCATGGTTCCATCTGCTGCTACATCCACTCCCAGATATCTAAAACACTTTACTTCCTCCAGTTTTTCTCCATTCAAACTTACCTCCCAATTGACTTGACCCTCAACCCTACAGTACCTAATAACCTTGCTCTTATTCACATTTACTCTGAACTTTCTTCTTTCACACACTTTACCAAACTCAGTCACCAGCTTCTGCAGTTTCTCACATGAATCAGCCACCAGTGCTGTATCATCAGCGAACAACAACTGACTCACTTCCCAAGCTCTCTCATCCACAACAGACTGCATACTTGCCCCTCTTTCCAAAACTCTTGCATTCACCTCCCTAACAACCCCATCCATAAACAAATTAAACAACCATGGAGATATCACACACCCCTGCTGCAAACCTACATTCACTGAGAACCAATCACTTTCCTCTCTTCCTACACATACACATGCCTTACATCCTTGATAAAAACTTTTCACAGCTTCTAACAACTTGCCTCCCACACCATATATTCTTAATACCTTCCACAGAGCATCTCTATCAACTCTATCATATGCCTTCTCCAGATCCATAAATGCTACATACAAATCCATTTGCTTTTCTAAGTATTTCTCACATACATTCTTCAAAGCAAACACCTGATCCACACATCCTCTACCACTTCTGAAACCACACTGCTCTTCCCCAATCTGATGCTCTGTACATGCCTTCACCCTCTCAATCAATACCCTCCCATATAATTTCCCAGGAATACTCAACAAACTTATACCTCAGTAATTTGAGCACTCACTCTCATCCCCTTTGCCTTTGTACAATGGCACTATGCAAGCATTCCGCCAATCCTCAGGCACCTCACCATGAATCATACATACATTAAATAACCTTACCAACCAGTCAACAATACAGTCACCCCCTTTTTTAATAAATTCCACTGCAATACCATCCAAACCTGCTGCCTTGCTGGCTTTCATCTTCTGTAAAGCTTTTACTACCTCTTCTCTGTTTACCAAATCATTTTCCCTAACCCTCTCACTTTGCACACCACCTCGACCCAAACACCCTATATCTGCCACTCTATCATCAAACACATTCAACAAACCTTCAAAATACTCACTCCATCCCCTCACATCACCAATACTTGTTATTACTTTTTATTTCCACACATCTCTCTTACCCTTACATTACTTACTCGATCAAACCACCTCACATCACACATTGTCCTCAAACATCTCATTTCCAGGGCATCCACCCTCCTGCGCACAACTCTATCCATAGCCCACGCCTCGCAACCATACAACATTGTTGGAGCCACTATTCCTTCAAGCATACCCATTTTTGCTTTCCGAGATAATGTTCTCGACTTCCACACATTCTTCAAGGCTCCCAGGATTTTCGCCCCCTCCCCCACCCTATGATTCACTTCCGCTTCCATGGTTCCATCCGCTGCCAGATCCACTCCCAGATATCTAAAACACTTTACTTCCTCCAGCTTTTCTCCATTCAAACTTACCTCCCAGTTGACTTGACCCTCAACCCTACTGTACCTAATAACCTTGCTCTTATTCACATTTACTCTTAACTTTCTTCTTTCACACACTTTACCAAACTCAGTCACCAGCTTCTGCAGTTTCTCACATGAATCAGCCACCAGCGCTGTATCATCAGCGAACAACAACTGACTCACTTCACAAGCTCTCTCATCCACAACAGACTTCATTCTTGCCCCTCTTTCCAAAACTCTTGCATTCACCTCCCTAACAACCCCATCCATAAACAAATTAAACAACCATGGAGACATCACACACCCCTGCCACAAACCTACATTCACTGAGAACCAATCACTTTCCTCTCTTCCTACAGGTATACGTGTATGTATATATATATATATATATATATATATATATATATATATATATTCGAAAGGATCACAATTTTGCCCGTGATCAAGTATATTTCTAAGAGTCCACGGGGAAAATGAAACACGATAAGTTCCCAAGTGCACTTTCGTGTAATAATCACATCATCAGGGGAGAACACGAGAGAAATATTAGTCAGCTGATATACAAGGAAGACATAGCTAGGACGCCATTTGGTAAACATGCAGTGTGGTTTCGGAGGTGTATGAGGATGTGTGCATCAGGTGTTTGCTTTGGGGAATGTGTGTGGGAGCTACCTGGAAGGATGGATGGATTTGTGTGTGGCATTTGTGGATCTGGAGAAGGCATGTGATAAGAGTTGGTGGAGGTGGTCTTTGGAGGGTGTTGGGAACGTGTGGTGTGGGAGGTGGGTTGCTGGGAGCAGAGAGGAGTTTGTCGGGGATGTGGGGCATGTGTGCGGGTGGGGGAAGGGGAGGGTGACTGATCCCTGGTAAATGTTGGTTTGTGGTGGGGGTGCATGATGTCTCTGCAGTTGTTTGGTTTCTTTGTGGATGGGGTTGTTAGGGAGGTGAATGCAAGTTTTGGAGAGAGGGGCGAGTATGCAGTCTGTTGTGGATGAGAGGGCTTGGGAGGTGAGTCAATTGTTGTTTGCTGGTGGCTGATTCAGGTGGGGGGCTGCAGGAGTTGGTGGCTTAGTTTGGTGGGGTTGGGGGAGGGGGGAGCTTGGGAGGTGAGTCAGTTGTTGTTCGCTGGTGAGGCAGTACTGGTGGCTGATTCAGGTGGGGGGCTGCAGGGGTTGGTGGCTGAGTTTGGTGGGGTTGGGGGAGGGGGGAGCTGAGAGTGGGTGTGAATGGGAGTGGGATTATTAGATTTGGTAGGGTTGAAGGGCAGGTGGGTTGGGAGGTAAGTCTGAGTGGAGAGGGGCTGGAGGAGGTGGGGTGTTTTGGATGTCTGGGAGTGGATTTGGCAGTGGATGGAACCGAGGAGGCAGGAGTGGGTTGCTGGGGGTGTGGGGGGTGAGAGCATTATCTCGGAGAGCAAGGGTGGATACGTTTGAAGGAATGGTGGTTCCAGCAATGTTGTGTGGTTGTGGGGCATGGGCTGTAAATGAGGTTGTGCGGAGGAGGGTGGATGTGTTGGAGGTGAGATGTGTGGTGGTGGACGGAATGTGGTTGGGAAAGCGGAGGAGAGTGTGTTGAGGGTGTGTTTGGTTGCATGGAGAGGGTGAGTGGGGAGGGATTGACAAAGAGGATATGTGTGCTGGGGGTGGGGAAAGCGAGGAGAGATGGGAGACCAGATTGGAGGTGGAGGGATGGAGTGAAAAAGATTTTGAGCGATCAGGGACTGAACATACAGGAGGGTGAAAGGCATGCAAGAAATAGAGCGAATTGGAATGATGTGGTATACCAGGGTTGACGTGCTGTCAATGGATTGAACCAGGGCATGTGAAGTGTATGGGGTAAACCATGGAAAGTTTTGTGGGGCCTGGATGTGGAAAGGGAGCTGTGGTTTCTGTGCATTACACATGACAGCTAGAGACAGAATGTGAATGAATGTGGCCTTTGTTGTCTTTTCCTAGCGCTACCTCGTGCGTATGCGGGGGCAGGGGGTTGTCATTTCATGTGTGGCGGGGTGGTGACAGGAATGAATAAAGGCAGCAAGTATGAATTATGTACATGTATATGTCTATATGTGTATGCGTTGAAATGTATAGGTATACATATGAGCATGTGTAGGTGTGTATGTATATACATGTGTATGTGGGTGGGTTGGGCCATTCTTTTGTCCACAACCAGGGACTAGAGACTTTTCTATGGTTTACCCCAGACACTTCACATGCCCCAGTTAATACTAACAGCAAGTCAACCCCTGTATACCACATCATTCCAATTCACTCTGTCCCATGCAAGTCTTTCATCCTCCTGCAAGTTAAGGCATAAATCACTCAAAATCTTTTTCATTCCATGTTTCCAGTCTCAACTGGTCATCCTCTTCATGTTTCTTCCACTTCTGACATGTATATCCTCTTTGTTACCTTTCCACACATTCTCTCCATATGTCCAAACATTTCAGCTCAACCTTATCAACTCAACCTCTCTTTTTTTTTTTATCACATCTCTGTTACCCTATTATTATTTACTTGATCAAACTATCTCACACCACATATTGTCTTCAAATATTTCATTTCTAACACATCCACCCTGTCTGCATATTCTCATTTACAGCCTATGATTCGCATCCATATAACATTGTTGTAACTACTATATCCTATAAACATAACCATTTTTGCCATCCCTAACTCTTTCCACACATTCTTCAGTACTTTCAGTACATTTGTCTCCTCAGCCACCCAATGGTTCAATTCTGCTTCTGTAGTTCCATTCGCTACCATGTCCACTCCTATGTATTTAAAACTCTTGCCAGTTCTTCCAGTTTTTCCATTCACTCACACCCCATCTAACCTGACCCTCAACCTTGCTAAACCTTGTAACCTTGCTTTTTTCACATTTACTCATATCTTTTCACATACTCTTCCAAACTCAGTCACCAACTTCTGCAGTTTCTCACTTGAATCAACCACCAGTGTATCATCAGCAAACAATTGACCCGCTTCCCAAGCCCTGTCATCCCTTACAGACGGCATAGGAAAATTGGTGGAGAGAACAAATTCTGAGAATGGTGAAAACATGCAAGTGGAAGGATCTGAAAATGGTTTGGTAAACTCTGGATCCGTGGAAGAGGGCATGGAGGGAGGAGAATTGAAAGGAGATTCTCGGTAGAATCAGAGAGTTTAACAAGAGATGACTACACTGGAAGATTAGTATCAGGAAATGTCAAGTCCCAAAAGGAAACTGGCACTAACACCAGGAAAACAGAAAAAAAAGATCACATTTGTTCACACTCAAGTCTCTAGCTGTCAAGTGTAATGCACCAAACCACAGCTCCCTATCCACATCCAGTCCCCACAAATCTTTCCATGGTTTACCCCAGATGTTTCACATGCCCTGGTTCAGTCCACTGACAGACATCAACCCTGGTATACCACACTCTTCCAATTCACTCTATTCCTTGCATGCCTCACCCTCCTGTATGTTCAGGCCTCGATCACTCAAAATCATTTCCACTCCATCCTTCCACCTCCAATCTGGTCTCCTGCTTCTTGTTCCCTCCACCTCTGACACATATATCCTCTTTGTCAATCTTTCCTCACTCATTCTCTCCATATGTCCAAACCATTTCAACACACTCTCTTCTGCTCTTTCAACCATACTCTTATTTCCACACATTTCTCTTACCTTGTCATTACTTACTCGATCAGTTGTTTATTAACTTCGCCCCAGGACCAGTTTCTGGGAAACAGTCCTGGTGTTACAAGGGACTTCTTTCTAAAGGCTCCTGCATCCCATGGCTGCACTACTTCCAGTAGCAGGAAAATGTAGGCTCCTTTGGAAGGAAAAGTTGATGAGACTGTACTCCCAGTGTTACAGCCTTGTTAATGGTGACTCACCATGAAACTCTACAGTTCAGCAGCTGGAACAAAATTTATCATAAATTTATTCACTGGTTAAATACAGTTTTCCCCAGATCTGAATGTACCTTAAATCTTTCCTGTTAAGGACTGTCTTGGTGACCATACACATTGATCACCAAAATCTTACAATCTGACAAACAGCTTACATCTTCTACTATCACTCATAACTTAACAAATGACCAATTTCTGACACCCCACACTGACACACTATTTTGTCTGAATTATCATCTATAGACAGATAATACATTACTTAATTTATCACTGAAGTTAACCACGATTAGAACTTCGTTACAAACATAAGAAAACTCACAGTTATTGAAGGTAAGGTCATCCAGCAGGTATTTTATCTCAAGACTTCAGTTTAGTGGCCTTACCATTCAAAATAGTCTATGCCAGCTGTGATACCTGGTCTGCACCACAGTCACATCTATAAGAAAATGGGGAGTCTTGAGCACACAATGCAATCTACAACCATGATAACTTGCTGCTGGTGTACGGCACTTTCACCAAATTACCTTGATTTTGGCCCTTCATCACCTCTCCTCAATTTTATTTAAATTGATCAGCTCTTTACAACTGTGTTAATATGCATTTGTGTATCTAAGCAGTTGTGATGTCAAGGCTTGAGATATTGCTTACTAGGTATAGCTTGATTGCCATACCATTTGTAACCTTGCTGGCTTACTAGTTACACACATTATCATAAATACCTGTCATTACATCAAACTTTATATTTTTGTTTTACTGTTATGAACTAGGCACTCTTAAACTGGATTACATGTCATATACTGTTTCAGTTTGCTCTCTACATTATACTACTGGAAATGATATTTGTTCAGCCTCAATATATTTGTCTATATCTCTGATGCCTGTTCCTACCTGGAACTCCCTAAAGGGGATGGCCAGGGCAATACAATCTCAACAACTAAGGCACTCCAGTGCTGCTTCTTAGCCTTTAACTGCCTTGCCCTTAACAGGCCACTGGCAGAGGGCAACTCTATCAAAGTGTTTGCAGAGGCTCCTACCTTATGCTCCTGCCAAATGTTCTACCAACTAGTTTGACCAAATGCTCCTGCCTAAATGTTCCTACCTAATACCTAATCTATTGCTCCTATCATTTTGCTAAAAGGCAGGGCTAGGACATAGTGCTCATGGCAGGAAAATCTGGAGTTACGAGGAATGAGCTATGTGTAAAGTGCTGTCAAGTGTTATGTACGACAAGGAGATTGTATGGTTGTGGACAGATTGCCAGTAGTCCACATGTGGGTGAGTCGGAAAGAAAAGGACAGCTATCTGGGTCAGAGGAGTGCAACATGACGACCACTGAGGTGCTGGCTCACTATGCAGCCATCACTAACCCTCCTGGTAATATACCTCCCTCGTCATTGGCTACCTACCAACTACTACTAATATATCCTTGATATTAATTCATGAACAAATGCATTAGTATTTTCCATGAGAGAAAATAGTTCAAACATAACTCCTTCATCAGTTGCACTTAAAAATCTTCCGGCTTAGTTCCTGACACAAAAATCCCAAAGCCATTATCATGGAAAAAAGAAAGTTTATCTCAAGACACAAAAATACAGGATAAGTACAGAAATTGAACCAAAAATGCCATAATAAACAAACTTTTTTATATAAATACATACTTTTTATGAAAAGCTTGGCCCTGGTAGGGGTTGTATCTGTTCCTATCCTAGTGTCCCACAACTTCATGGCATAGCAATCGTCAAGGTATGGGGATGCCATATTTGAGACCAAAATGATTCCAACCCACTTAAATGTGGCCTGGGGGTGATCATCCACAAGTAGTTCCCAATGCTGCAACTGCTGTGAGAAAAGATTGAGGAACAGGAGCCTTTTGTCTAATGAAATGGAACTCTAAGCCACTGGGCAGAACCAAACCAGTAGAGGCTTCACTGACTCCTGATCTACAGACCTCTAGTTTGCGCAACACAGTCACTCGTAATTCTGTGAATATAACAATATATTCCCTAACACTTTGTATTCCTCCATGCAAGGGGTGCTATATGCTAACATACTCTAATGAAACAGACAAATAGCCCCTTCAGATTTCAAAAAGAAGTAGAAGGAAATGATTTAAATGTGTAACAAATTGATAATCGTGCAAAATATCTAAAAACAATTCACCATACACACACACATCACAGCAAGTGAATCAGAAAAGGGCACTTCCATGTTTGAGCAGAGAAGCATGACAGCCTGAGGGATGATGATGATGTCATCACTGAGTGGAGGTTGCTGACTAGCAGGAGGGTGGACCCAGAGCAAGCTGTCGGCTGCAAATAATAGATATATTGATAGAGGGCTATTTACCTCAGCAGAAGGCAGAGTTGGACATTTTTAACCCCTAGGAATCTCTCAGATACTATGAAGCTCATGGAAGAAACAGACCATGGAGAGAAATGAAAATATCTCAAACCTTCCTTAATATCAGAGGATAATGAAAACTATAAAAAGTTACTTTACATATCATAGGTTTGAAAGGAACTATACCTTAATAGTTCACCATACTCATGTTAATCTGTTACTCATCTATCTGACCAGGAGCAGTGAAACTTTGAAAAGAATATTGTAGACAAAGCAAAGGAAAATCCAAAATGTTTTGTAAATAATGTTAAATACAATTTACTTTACTGTCACTTCATTATCATAATCTAAGCCCCACTTCCCGATGGGTTCCTGCAATTTCAAGACTATGCTATACTCATGTGATACACAGAATGGTCTTCTTATAAGCATGAACTCTTGACATGGCTGCACTCTTTCATCAACTTAAGTTGATAGCCTCACCAAAGGTGACTTTTTACTTGCAAAGCACTTACAGCAAATGGAGTCCAGCACTATCCTTTTCTGGCCATGTACAAGAAAATGAAAGGAAAGGAGGCTAAATTAATACACAAACAAGTGGGAACCAAGAGGTAAGGGAGACCTTCTTGGCTGCACCTTTCTCTTCCCACTTTGTATATTCATTTATCACTCACTTTTTGTGGCCATGTAAAATGTATATATAATGACAAAACTGAAATGTCTCTATTTATATATCTCTGATGCCTGTTCCATCTAAAAATCCCTCAAGGGGTGGCCATGTCAAGAGAGTCTCCATAACTGGTGAACTCCAGTGCTGCTTCTTAACCTTTAGTGCCTCACCCTTAACAAACCACTGGTAAAGGGCAACTTTAGTGCAGTGTTTTCAGAGACTCCTACCTAACGTTCCTACTGATTACTTCTACCTAATGCTTCTGCCTAAATGTTCCTACCTACTACTTCTATCCACTGCTCCTACGATTTTGCCAAAAGGCAGGGCTGGTGCGTAGCACTCACCACAGGAAAATCTAGTAACAAAGAATGTGCTGTGTGGGTTACGTATTGTAAAGCATTTGTATGACAAGGAGAGTTTGTATGTCTGAGGACAGAATGCCAGTAGTCTATGTGTTGGTGAGGCAGAAATAAAAGACAGCAGCCTTTGTCATAGTTGTGCAAGTTAACCACTAACCCTCCTGATACCCAGGCGGGTAGTACTGGTAATATACTTCCCAGGTCATTGGCTGTCTACCAGGGAGGTATGAGTACTACCCACCTGTCTTTAGCTGCCAGTTTACTCTTGAATTTATGAAGACTTTCTGGATTTTCTTTCCACAGCCTAGCCCACACAGCACTTTCCAAAGTTTCTCAGCTTTTGGACAGTTCACATTATTTTTCATGCTTCTGCTTTGGTTTATTTTCAATTGTTATTAATAAAACTTAACTTCCCTGTCTTGTTCTATTAAGAACTAATCTTGTTCTATTAAGAACTAATCTGCATAATAAGGTATACCAGAAAGTAACTAACCTGGATTACTCGACAGTACTGTGCTGTACTCTGTTCACTTTCTTCTGGAACATTCTGATCAAGTCAGATCGTATCTATACTTACATACACAATACTGTATTTCATATGCAATATCATAATTACTTTAATTAAAGTTAAGAAGCAGGGTCTGGATAATCGGGACTAGAGTGTATGCTTTATTCATAATATGGGTACCAAATGAAAAACTTTTATATATCACTTTTTCTACATAAACATAAAAGCCTAACAACAGGGCGCTTTGAATACAGCATGCTGACACAGGTGTTGATATTTGAGCACCCTGTCCTCTACCTGATCTAGTCCCAACTATTATAAACAAACAAAACTATGTATATATATGTGTATATATATATATATATATATATATATATATATATATATATATATATATATATATATATGATATGATAGTATTGTATCACAGAAATTGTATATTGCAGGAGTATTTCAACAAGGCCCTTTGCAATGGAATTTGTTCATTGGCAATGAGATTTTATTTACTACAGTGCTTAGTATTCTATTGCTTTTACATTTATACTTTTCTCACCATGTGGTTAACAATTAAGCTTCCTAATATTTCTAAAGTTACTTACTTCAGCTCCAATACAGAAGTTTACGCTACCACAAAAAATTCCATACCAATGAAAAAATCCTTTAAAGACGTTTTATGATCAGAGGAAAAAAAATTTACTTTTTAACTATTGTGCTTACTCAACTGAAAAATGAATCAAAGAATTTTTTTTGTCTTGATATTTCAAATGTCAAAAGTGAAGTATTCTCTTACTGGTGAATACTCTAATTCCAAATCTGTGCAACAATTTTACGAAGGTAATATGTACAAGACAAAGTTCTTAATCTACAACTTAATTTGCTGCAGTACAGGATTGTAAATTATAGTTACTTTGTTATCAACCACTTAAGTGCTGTCAACATTATGAGATATGGTGGTCAAGTCAAAAGCTATTATATCACTTAACGTGGCTGTATTTTTCCCACCACACACTCAATTCGTACTTGCATTGTGGCACTGTGATGACATTCTTATTATGTCAGTAAAACAAAGGGTACTGCTACCAAGAGAAACATAGTGGGAAGACTTCACCCATCACTCACCAGCACTGTGCTATGCAATGTAACCAAATGAGGTTTTGTGGGGTTCAGGTAACTGAAACAGCCAACAATCAAATTCAGACATATCAGATCATGGGTGATTCTGAATAATGGTGATAATCTTTTGATACAATGTTAAAAGAAGACTCAATCTCCAAGTATGGTTGAGGAACATGACAAAGATTCACTGGGCACTGTGGCTTTAATTGGTAGCAAAGTACTAAGATTCAAAAGCCTTAGCAGTGGACTGAGGCTTAAAAGTCTATATAAAGTTTTAGGCTTATATGGTTCTTGTTTAAATGACTCCAAATCTTTTCTTGTTCACTTCAAATATGGTAAAAATCCTTAAGGTATGGGGACACCTTTCACTAACACTGATAGCACTTAAAGGGTTAATAAGAAACAAAATTAAAGCTCTCACCCATTACCACAAAGGAGGGGATAGCAGAACCAGCATGGATAACATGTTTAGAATTTCAGGCAAAACCCTGCCCCTAGAATTACACAAATCCCTATTAGAACAGCCTAAAATTTACAGTACAATGGGGTAAACTTCAATAAATTAATGTCATAAGAAGGTACTGGTCTAATTTAGTGCAGTTAGTCTACATCAGTACTTTCAAGATTAATACAAACACAGTGATCCTCAATAAGACACATCCAATAAATTGATACACAAGTTTCTCCCTAAATGAACTGAAATACTACGTTTCATCCTTACTAACATTGCACTTTAAATATTCTGGTTCCTTGATTTCACTACAAAACACCTGATATGATAATAAGGCAGTTTTCACTGTTGAGGCCTCATAACTGGACAAATAAATGGTCAAAATAGTTGAACCTCATGTTAGAGTTGCCAGTCACTGTACTAAAAAACTAACTTGGCTGAAGAGGCACAATAATCATGTGAAAATATTGATATTCCAGTTTTAAAAGTCTTGTACGTGATAAAGGGATGGAAGCAATGCATTTCTTACATCATACAGCATTCATCTTACAGAACATCCATAGAAGCACAAAATCACAATAAATTCTGTTCTTAGGTATAAGCTCTCAATCACTTACATTAACTTCAGCACTAATGATGCATAAGAAAAATATTCAGGGCCTGCTTTTTATTACAAATTACTCTGTATACAGAAATCAATTTCAAATCTTGAGAACCTGATACATACTCGGTCTGCTGCAACACTGTCAGAAAATTAATGCTAACAAGAATCGAAATAACCATTAAACTACAAAAGTCATCATATAAAGACTTACGTTGCAGGGTCTAGGAATCATCATACAAGCATTATCTTCACAGATATTGGCAAATACCCTGCCAATATATTGACACTTGTATGGTCAGTCATTATACTTGCTTTCTTTGGGGACTGCAGCTCTATTGTAAAAATTCTGGTGTTTAAATATATATGTAGAAGTGTTATGTAAATATATAAGTAAATGTGCAAAGTTACCATAAATGTCATTTGGGGAATACAGTGTGTCACGAGGCTCGCTCCCCTCAAGTCACCTCCTTCCCCATCACCCCACCCCAAATGTAAATAAGAGTAATGAAAGTATTAATCATAAGTAGCCATAACTGTCTTTAGTTTACCACCCTACATTTCCCTCCCCTGCCAACCCAACATCAACATCATCTGGCTATCTACATGTAAACTCCAGAGCCATAGTACAGCCATATAAGTAAGATAGCTCACTTGTCTGCACAGGTCATTTACTTTTGCATGCATTTCTCCCTTTCCTACCTACAAACAGAAAATGTGGATTTGCTTTCTTCCAAGAGAGCATCCTTCTGCAAGTTACCTGGGCTTGAGGGGTTAAATGGAAATGATGGGATGCACTTAAGGGGAAAAAAAAAAGAAAGCCATAGTGCAATGAATCCATCCCAAAACAAAAGCTTCCAGCCCTCATAGATTAAAAGATCATGTTATACATGAAAAAACCTACCACTAGGCCTTCAATGATTAATATCTGAGGATACTAAAACAAAAAGACATCACTACTTTCCTTATTCTGAGCAGTAGCTGTGCCAATAATCCTCCTTGCCCATATTCATGTACAGCAGCATCTACTGAAAAGCCAGTCATTATAATAGTTTTATAATTTGAGACAAATGTGTCGACTGTCAAGTGCACAAGACGTGAATATCAGATATACAGCAATTTTCAACTTACAGCAGTTACTGAGTTCTCACAGTGTCCAAAATATGAAGTTCCATGAGGTAGATAAGGCACTATACACTGTTTTTGAAGAGGACGGAACATTACTCACTATATTTCTGAAAAGTGCTGCTCAACACCACAATGTCAACAAAGATATTCCCCATAGCATCTGATAAGTAAATGATGAACTCCATAGAGAAAGGGTACAATAACCAATAGATGTAATGTACAAATATGCAAATGCTGCGTGGTTTTGACACTGATTCAGTAACTAAACATTACAGTCAGGCCCAGTTATATGTCTGACATGAATTTCAAAAATGAGTAATCATGTGAAACAATGAATAATGAAATAAATTTTTCCACTGACCTAATGATATGGATAGGTATTACATCCTTGGGGTATTTAAATGTAAAAACTCCTTGCCAAAATATTATTCTTGGGTGTATCTAATGGTAAAAACTCCTCTCCAAAATACTAATAAATCATTCAATAATAACAAAATGTATTACTATAACTTTAATATTTGAATAAAAATCACTGTGAATAAAAAACACTCCCTTGGGATGTTTCTACAGCTGCAACACATTGACTTGCTGAAGTGAGGAGTGGCAGTTATTCAGACAATGAGTAGGCTTGTCTGCTTCACCTGAGAATGAAACTGTACAAATGTTTTCAGGGAAGGCTGCTTCTTTTGAGGGCTCTTTTTCCATTTGAAAAATGTGTCCAGAGACCGTTAGACACTTTCCTTTACCTTCTGCTAGTACAGCTCCTTGTACCCTGAAGTATCCCACTGTCAGCCTTCTTTTTCTGATGTATGATAAATTCATCTCAAGACTGCTGGACGGCTTCATTTTTTTGTTAGTACAGCTCATAGTATGATGAAGTATGAATCAAGTAAACTTTGGCTACTTTAAAATGTGGCACAATCTTGTACAAAAATAAATGTTCTTTTTGGCTAACATTTCCAGTAAACACTTGTCGAAGTGTGTAGCCATCTGCAATGAATGCTTTCCAAATGTTTGGATAATCTTTTTGCTGCCATGTAATCAACACTAGGAACTTCATCATTCAATCTATTATTATATATACACCTGTAGACACATATGTTTTTTATATGTTCAAACCAACCACAATTGGCACCATAAGATTCCATATCTGAACTCTCACCACATTTTTTCTTTGTCTTAAACGTTTCAGCTTTATCCTAAATAATCATTTTGCTATGAAGCATGTCAAGGCAATTTTGATCTACCCAACCATGTTTTCCAAAATGCCACTTCGGCTCCAAGTTAGTAATGTGGTACTCAATGCGACACATTAAAGACAAACTTTAATTTTGTCTGCATTAACATGAATCGTTCTATGGCCCAAATGCTTCGACAATATCTGTGGCACATGGTACTATTTTTTCTTCCCAGAAGGGTAACTAGCACTTACTACACATTTTTCACTCATGTTTTTTGGGTTTCTTAAAATTCAAATGATGATATAACATTAAAAGGCGATTCAAAACATAAGCACACAATGAAATACAGTGGACCTCAGAGGGACTAGCGCTACTGAAAAGACAGTCAGTTGAACATTTATTCTACTGTAGTACTACCAAAGCCAGTCTGTAGCAACCACATTGGCTGGGCATTCAAGATTCTTGAAACTTTTTTACATGTCAGATAAGCTGTATAATTCAACAACACATGTATTTTGAGTATTTTGAAGGTTTGTTGAATGTGTCTGATGATAGAGTGGCAGATATAGGGTGTTTTGGTCGAGGTGGTGTGCAAAGTGAGAGGGTTAGGGAAAATGATTTGGTAAACAGAGAAGAGGTAGTAAAAGCTTTGCGGAAGATGAAAGCCGGCAAGGCAGCAGGTTTGGATGGTATTGCAGTGGAATTTATTAAAAAAGGGGGTGACTGTATTGTTGGCTGGTTGGTAAGGTTATTTAATGTATGTATGACTCATGGTGAGGTGCCTGAGGGTTGGCGGAATGCATGCATAGTGCCATTGTACAAAGGCAAAGGGGATAAGAGTGAGTGCTCAAATTATAGAGGTATAAGTTTGTTGAGTATTCCTGGTAAATCATATGGGAGGATATTGATTGAGAGGGTGAAGGCATGCACAGAGCATCAGATTGGGGAAGAGCAGTGTGGTTTCAGAAGTGGTAGAGGATGTGTGGATCAGGTGTTTGCTTTGAAGAATGTATGTGAGAAATACTTAGAAAAGCAAATGGATTTGTATGTAGCATTTATGGATCTGGAGAAGGCATATGATAGAGCTGATAGATATGCTCTGTGGAAGGTATTAAGAATATATGGTGGAGGAAAGTTGTTAGAAGCAGTGAAAAGTTTTTATCGAGGATGTAAGGCATGTGTACGTGTAGGAAGAGAGGAAAGTGATTGGTTCTCAGTGAACGTAGGTTTGCGGCAGGGGTGTGTGATGTCTCCATGGTTGTTTAATTTGTTTATGGATGGGGTTGTTAGGGGGGTGAATGCAAGAGTTTTGGAAAGAGGGGCAAGTATGAAGTCTGTTGTGGATGAGAGAGCTTGGGAAGTGAGTCAGTTGTTGTTCGCTGATGATACAGCCCTGGTGGCTGATTCATGTGAGAAACTGCAGAAGCTGGTGACTGAGTTTGGTAAAGTGTGTGAAAGATGAAAGTTAAGAGTAAATGTGAATAAGAGCAAGGTTATTAGGTACAGTAGGGTTGAGGGTAAAGTCAATTGGGAGGTAAGTTTGAATGGAGAAAAACTGGTGGAAGTAAACTGCTTTAGATATCTGGGAGTGGATCTGGCAGCGGATGGAACCATGGAAGCAGAAGTGGATCATAGGGTGGAGGAGGGGGCGAAATCCTGGGAGCCTTGAAGAATGTGTGGAAGTTGAGAACATTATCTCGGAAAGCAAAAATGGGTATGTTTGAAGGAATAGTGGTTCCAACAATGTTGTATGGTTGCGAGGCATGGGCTATGGATAGAGTTGTGCGCAGGAGGGTGGATGTGCTGGAAATGAGATGTTTGAGGACAATGTGTGGTGTGAGGTGGTTTGATCGAGTAAATAATAATATAGTAAGAGAGATGTGTGGAAATAAAAAGAGCGTGGTTGAGAGAGCAGAAGAGGGTGTTTTGAAATGGTTTGGGCACATGGAGAGAATGAGTGAGGAAAGATTGACCAAGAGGATATATGTGTTGGAGGTGGAGGGAACGAGGAGAAGTGGGAGACCAAATTGGAGGTGGAAAGATGGAGTGAAAAAGATTTTGTGTGATCGGGGCCTGAACATGCAGGAGGGTGAAAGGAGGGCAAGGAATAGAGTGAATTGGAGCGATGTGGTATACCGGGGTTAACGTGCTGTCAGTGGATTGAATCAAGGCATGTGAAGCGTCTGGGGTAAACCATGGAAAGCTGTGTAGGTATGTATATTTGCGTGTGTGGACGTATGTATATACATGTGTATGGGGGGGGGTTGGGCCATTTCTTTCATCTGTTTCCTTGCGCTACCTCGCAAACGCGGGAGACAGCGACAAAGTATAATAAATAAATAAATAAAATAAATAAATATATATATACCTGGGGATAGGGGAGAAAGAATACTTCCCACGTATTCCCTGCATGTCGTAGAAGGCGACTAAAAGGGAAGGGAGCGGGGGGCTGGAAATCCTCCCCTCTCGTTTTTTTTTTAAATTTCCAAAAGAAAGAACAGAGAAGGGGGCCGGGTGAGGATGTTTCCTCAAAGGCCCAGTCCTCTGTTCTTGATGCTACCTCGCTATCGTGGGAAATGGCGAATAGTGTGAAAATATATATATATATATATATATATATATATATATATATATATATATATATATATATATATATATATATATATATATATATATTTCCCTGGGGATAGGGGAGAAAGAATACTTCCCACGTATTCCCTGCGTGTCGTAGAAGGCGACTAAAAAGGGGAGGGAGCGGGGGGCTGGAAATCCTTCCCTCTCGTTTTTTTTTTTTTTAATTTTCCAAAAGAAGGAACAGAGAATTGGGCCAGGTGAGGGTATTCCCTCAAAGGCCCAGTCCTCTGTTCTTAACGCTACCTCGCTAATGCGGGAAATGGCGAATAGTTTGAAAGAAAAAAAGAAATATATATATATATATATATATCTTTCTTTTCTTTTCTTTTAAACTATCCGCCATTTCCCGCATTAGCGAGGTAGCGTTAAGAACAGAGGACTGGGCCTTTGTGGAATATCCTCACCTGGCCCCCCTCTGTTCCTTCTTTTGGAAAATTAAAAAAAAGAAAAAAAAAAAACGAGAGGGGAGGATTTCCAGCCTCCTGCTCCCTCCCCTTTTAGTCGCCTTCTACGACACGCAGGGAATACATGGGAAGCATTCTTCATCCCCTATCCCAGGGATAAATATGGAATAATATACACATAAAAGTATTCAGAAGAACATCACTGATATGTTTAGAAACAAACTTGGTAAACACTTCACTTCTTTTCCACAGCTAACATTGTTTGTGCCTCCAGAGATATATTTCTCATTAAGTCCTCCTTTCTCTACATCATAAAATTCAAGATTCTGATATTGCAGACAGCCTCAAACAGACACAATGAACTGTTCCAGTTTGCTTCCCTCTACATTCTTTCTATGTTGGTGCACCACCAATGGTGAATAATTTCTGATAAAGGATTTCCTCAACAAACTGACTTGCAAACTTGTCTAACCTATAAAGCCCCACCCATCTCAGTGTAGTGCTACATCTTCAAGTTACATTTAAGAACCCCAAGAAGCAATACAAACTGGATTCTGATTTCTTCATCTTCACCTGCCACACAACCAGTGCATCACAACTCCTATGCTAAGGCTGAGGTAAAGAAGTACCTTAATCAAGCTGAAAGAGCACAATCTCCTTCACATCCAGAAGGAGCAGAAGTCACACCTAACCATATATATATATATATATATATATATATATATATATATATATATATATATATATCATGGAAAGCTGTGTAGGTATGTATATTTGCGTGTGTGGACGTGTATGTATATACATGTGTATGGGGGTGGGTTGGGCCATTTCTTTCGTCTGTTTCCTTGCGCTACCTCGCAAACGCGGGAGACAGCGACAAAAAAAAAATATATATATATATAAATATATATATATATATATATATATATATATATATATATATATATATATATATATATATATATATATATATCTTCCCTTCATATTGCACAATTTCTTCTAATGTTTTCTTAAAGATTAAAAGGTCAAAACATAGTCAGTATTCAGGCAAATTATGGAAATTATGCATACTTTTATACAACCTCAAGACCTCTTTAATGGGATTCCTACAATTTCATGATTGTGCTCCAATAAGCAGCATGGAATAGATACTCCTTTTGAGTGAAAGTTTCTCAATGCAAATGTGTTTCTTTTTGTTTTTGTCTACTGATTATGAAACAGTTAATGGAGGTGACTTTTCATTTATGGGGCACCCACATGCAGACACAGTGCAACACTTTTATATATATAATTCTCTTCTGTTCATACTTGTTCACCATCAGCCATGTAATAAGGTAGAGTTAGGGTAAGACAACAAATGGCCATATTTCCTTACATATACATGCTAGCTACTAATCAGGGCCCCCTACCCACAGCCAAGCCACCACAGACCCTTCCATGGCTTCCCCTGATCACTTCATACCCTTTAGTTTAGCCCACTGTCAGTAAACCACATTGTTCCAATTCTCTTTATCTTCCCAAGCCCTCTCATCCACAACAGACTACATACCTGCCCCTTTCTCCAGAACTCTTGCATTCACCTCCCTAACAACCCCATCCATAAACAAGCTAAACAACCATGGAGACGTCAGGCACCCCTGCCACAAACCAACATTTACTGGGAACCAATCAATTTCCTCTCTTCCTACTTGTACACATGCCTTAAATCCTTGGTAAAAACTTTTCACTGCTTCTGTCAACTTACCTCCCACACCATATACTTTTAATACCTTCCACAAAGCACCTCTATCAACCCTATCATATGCCTTCTCCAGATCCATAAATGCTACATACAAATCCATCTGTTTTTCTATGTATTTCTCACATACATTCTTCAAAGCATACACCTGATCTACACATCCTCTACCACTCCTATATATTTATTATTATACTTTGTCACTGTCTCCCACATCAGCGAGGTAGCGCAAGGAAACAGACAAAATAATGGCCCAACCCACCCACATACACATGTATATACAAACATGTCCACACACACACATGTACATACCTATACATTTCATCGTATACATACATATACATACACATATATACACATGTACATAATTCATACTTACTGCCTAAATTCACTGCCACCCTGCCACACATGAAATGACAACCCCCTCCCCCCGCATGTGTGCGAGGTAGCACTAGGAAAGACAACAAAGGCCACATTCATTCACACTCATTCTCTAGCTGTCATGTATAATGCACCGAAACCACAGCTCCCTTTCCACATCCAGGCCCTACAAAACTTTCCATGGTTTACCCCAGACGTTTCACATGCCCTGGTTCAATCCATTGACAGCACGTCGACCCCGGTATACCACATCGTTCCAATTCACCCTATTCCTTGCAAGCCTTTCACCCTCCTGCATGTTCTCAATCAATACCCTCCCATATAATTGCCCTGGAATACTCAACAAACTTATGCCTCTGTAATATGAACACTCACCATTATTCCCTTTGCCTTTGTATAATAGCACTATGCATGAATTCTGCCAATCCTCAGGCACTTCACCATGATCCATACATATAATGAATATCCTTACCAACCAATCAACAACACAGTCACCCTCTTCTTTAATAAATTACATTGTAATACATCCAAACCCGCCGCCTTGCTGGCTTTCATCTTCCGCAAAGCTTTCATTACCTCTTCTCTGTTTACCAAACCATTCTCCCTGACCCTCTCACTTCACACACCACCCCTATCAAAACAACCTATATCTGCCACTCTGTCATCAAACACATTTAACAAACGTTCAAAATACTCACTACATCTACTCACTTCATCACTACATGTTATTACCTCCCCATTTGCCCCCTTCACCGATGTGCCCATTTGTTCTCTTGTCTTATGCACTTTATTTACCTCCTTCCAAAACATCTTTTTATTCTCCCTAACATTTAAGGATACTCTCTCACCCCAACTCTCATTTGCCCTCTTTTTCACTTCTTGCACCTTTCTCTTGACCTCCTCCCTCTTTCTTTTATACATCTCCCACTCATTTGCACTACTTCCTACAAAAATCATCCAAATGCCTCTCTCTTCTCTTTCACCAACAATCTTACTTCTTCATCCCACCACTCACTACCCATTCTAATCTGCCCATCTTCCACCTTTCTCATGCCGCAGGCATCTTTTGCGTAAACCATCACTGCTTCCCTAAATACATCCCATTCCTCCCTCACTCCCCTTACATCATTTGCTCTCATCTTTTTCCATTCTGCACTCAATCTCTCCTGGTACTTCCTCACACAAAACTCCTTTCCAAGCTCACTTACTCTCACCGATCTCTTCACCCCAATATTCTCTCTTCTTTTCTGAAAACCTCTACAAATCTTCGCCTTCGCATCCACAAGATAATGATCAGACATCCCTCCAGTTGCCCCTCTCAGCACATTAACATCCAAAAGTCTCTCCTTCATGCGCCTATCAATCAAAACGTAATCCAATAATGCTCTCTGGCCATCTCTCCTACTTACATACGTATACTTATGTATCTCTCTCTTTTTAAACCAGGTATTCCCAATCACCAGTCCTTTTTCAGTACACAAATCTACATGCTCTTCACCATTTCCATTTTTTCACACATGTTCGCCATTTCCCGCGTTAGTAAAAGTAGCGTTAAGAACATAGGATTGAGCCTTAAGAGAGAAAATCCTCGTGCAAAAATTGTGATCCTTTCCAATACATATATACACATGTACATCTTCATACATGCTACCTTCATCCATTCCTGCCAAACATCATATGGCACCCATCCCCCCCTACATGCATGTGAAGTAGCGTGAGGAAAAGACAACAAAGGCCACATTCATTCACACTCACTCTCTAGCTGTCATGTGTAATGCACTAAAACCACAGCTCCCTTTCCACATCCACGTCCCACAAAATTTTCCATGGTTTACCCCATACGCTTCACTAGCCATGGTTCAATCCAGTGACAGCACATCGAACCCATTATACCACATCGTTCCAATTCATTCTGTTCCTTGTACACCTTTCACCCTCCTGCATGTTCAGGCCCCGATCGCCCAAAGTCTTTTTCACTCCATCCTTCACCTCCAATTTGGTCTACGACTTCTCCTTGTTCCCTCCACCTCTGACACATACATCCTCCTTGTCAATCTTTCTTCATTCATTCTCTCCACATGACCAAACCATTTCAACACACCCACCTCTGCTCTCTCAACCACACTCCTTTTACTACCACACATCTCTCTTACCCTCTCATTACTTACTTGATCAAACCACCTCGCACCACATACTGTCCTCAAACACCTCATTTCCAACACATCCACCCTCCTCTGCACAACCCTATCTATAGCCCAAGCCTCACAACCATACAACATTGTTGGAAACACTATTCCTTCAAACACACCCATTTTTGCTCTCCAAGATTACATTCTCGCCTTCCTAACATTCTTCAACGCTCCCAGAACCCTCATCCTCTACCCCACCGTAACTCACTCCCATTCCATGGTTCCATCCACTCCCAGATATCCAAAACACTTCACTTCCTCCAGTTTTGCTCCATTAAAACTTACCTCCCAAATGACTTGTCCCTCAACCCTACTGAACCTAATAACCTTGCTCTTATCCACATTTACCCTCAGCTCTCTTCTTTCACACACTCTAACAAACTCAGTCACCAACTTCTGTAGTTTCTCACCCTAATCAGCCACCAACGCTGTATCATCAGCGAACAACAACTGACTCACTTCCCAAGCCCTCTCATCCACAACAGACTGCATACTTGCCCCTCTCTCCAGAAAAACAATAATAATAATAATACCTATGGGTGCTTCCAAACTACATCCGCAACTGATTAAACTTTAAGTAAGAACTCACTTTCAGCCGGGCTGGACCACCATCACTGGACAGACAGGACCACGGTCTTGACATGTGTCTTCTCACTCTCTACTTCCATTTGGAGAGCACTCTCATAGCTGCAAGAGCCCCTTGAAAGGGACCCAGGGTTTGTACAATAATAATGATAATAAATAATACTAATGATAATAATCCACATATGCCATCAGTTTTAATCCTTTTGCCAAAATTGCTACAAACAAATCTATGGTTTCCAATCCAGCCATTAAACTTGTAGTATGCATTGTGACTGAAGACAGAAGCATCAGCGATGCATTATGAACAGGTACCAGTGAGAACACTTACACATAATCTGTTGCCATGATATAATCTTTTCAAAAGAAGCAATTACCTTTTCACACCTAGCTATGATAATGGCTAACCTACAGGCATCTCTGTTCTCCAAACTTTAATGCCTGGTGAATGCAGAGATGTATAAAGCAGTTCCATGAAAGACACTTACAAAATGATTAACTCTGCTATCACTGGTTGACTAAAAACCACCTGAGCTTTCCGTACTAATCCAACTTTGCCTCTCTTTTAAGATTCCCAAGCTCCTCCTTTTCTTCAGAGCTTCCCTGTATGTTAAGAAGGATGGTGGCTTCAGACCCACTACGGTCAGTAACAACCCTTAGTGGCAGGTGACAAGGCAGCTGCTACTATCTTTACCTATGAAGCCACAACCTTTCTCAGCACAAACTACACTTTGTCTTCCCCTGACCTATAAAGCAGCAGTAATGAATGCAAGAGCCTGGGCAACACTTATAATATACCAGAAAGAATTTCAAAGCTGTTCAAAACACAAACTATAAAAGGTAAGTATTAAGAGTGACAGTTCTCATTTGTAAGAATGCTATCGCTGATGCCCATTCTCTACACAAACTCCCTCAGTTGGGTGGCCATGGCAAAAGAGTCTCCATAACTAGTTAACAGTGATGCTTCCTTGCCTTTACAGCCTCACCCTTAACAAGCCACTGGCATAGGAATACTCTAGCAAAGTGTTTCCAGAGGTAACTACAGACTATTTCTACCTGTGTTTACCTAATGTTCCAACTGACTACTTGTACCTGATGCTCCCACCTAATCTCTCTACATACTACTTCTACCTAATGCTCCTGCCTCATTTTCCTACCTACTACTTCTATCTATTGCTCCAACTATTTTGCCAAAAGGCAGACATAGTGCTCAACACAAGAAAATTAGAGTTAAGAATCAGTTGTGTGAGGTATGTGCTGTCAAGTGTTATGTGGAACAAGGAGAGTCCCCACATGGGTGAGGGGAAGCAGAAAAGACAACTATTTGAGTTTGAGAAGTGCAAGGAAAAAATAAGGTCAAGAGCTTTTAATAACAATATGAAAAAAAAGAGATTCACTACAGAAATCTGTGGATGGAAACTCATTTGTGATTGGATTAGGCAAGCATTATTTAGACAAGGAAGTGTGGCACAAGGGGAGTGAACATGAGAAGGTATAAGGTTTGTAAGAGGAAGCTGTATGTTTAAAATCAGTGAAGGATATAAAGAACATGGAAGGTAAAGCCACTTTCACAGGTATCATGAATTCTAGAGAGTCTTATAGGGTAAAGCCACTTTCACAGGCATCATGAATTCTAGTCTTATAGGATATGGGTATGTAAATTCTAGAATGGTCTAGGGGGACTTTAGGATTCAGGAGGAAAAATATGTGTGCATATGCTCCTGTAAGTTGAAAAGAAAAATCAGGTACAGCCAAGCAGAGATAGGTGTATAAAGTAGTGAGGGGGTAAAAATATACTTATGCTGGGGGCACAAAAGGAAATGAGAGGATGAGAAGAGGAAGGCACTGCTCAAGAATGGTGAATTACGGTAAATGTGTGTGCTGAGAGGTATGATTCTGGCATATACCAATCTACACATGCTACTTCACGAATATATGTACAAAAGAATGAACAAAAGTTGTTGATTAAAAATGGTGCAATGTACAGGAGAATCAGTAAAAGCAGTACTGGTGTGTAAAGACTGAAATATAAAGGGTACAAGGAGAATATAATTATGAAACCAAGCTTGAGTACCCAAAATAGGCAGAGAAAAAAATAGGTATGCACAAAAAAGATTGAAGATGTGGTGTTTCTTTGGAAAGTATAATGAAGACAAAAGTGTGAAAAAAAGAGAGAGAAAAGGTTAGAAGTACCTACAATAAAACTCTGCAGTGTGGTTGGGCTACCATATACACAGCTTGCCTTGTCATCTTGTTTTTCTCCGCCATCATACACATTACACATTGAATGTAAAAGCTGAATGGGTGGAGAAATGCTAAAAGAAGTTCGCGAATCTTATATATCAGGGTCCAGAAAAAATAAACAATTGAAATGTCTCAGCAAAGAAAATGATTAGATCCCTGATGGAGAATCATGAGAGGAAAAATATGCTAGAAAAGAGACTGAGACAACATAGTTCAGCCAACCCTAACCTACAATTATAAAACATGCATGTGGAATGGAGTAAACAGTTCTAGGGTTCAGACTGCTGGAATGAGCTATATGAGGGGTGCTTGCAGTGTCAGTGGATGGGATGGAATAAGTATATGTACAGTAATCAAGTGTAAGGATGTGCAATATCAAAAAGAGGAAAAGACATGGGGTGAGGTGTCACACAGAAATATCTCAGGCGAAATAATTGATATAGTTTGGTTATTCAAAATGGAAGTATAATGATAAGCTGGTGAGCAAAATATATCAAAATAAAAATATAGTAGGGAGAACCAAGGATGATATGAAAGGGTTAGAGCATGCTAAAGAAGGGTTTGGAGACACCTGCCTGGAAATTTTTCCGTATGAGTCATCCATCCCAGTAGTTCCTAAGAAGGAACATGGCCTCAAAGATATAGACAGATGTGCAATATGATGAAGATAAATGTCAATAAACATTTGTCACACTGTGACAGACGCCATAAAATTCATGATCACACCACAAAGTCTGCTGAAACAAAACTGGTTTGTTGGTTCAAACTTCATTACCGTATAATTTCAAAATTTTTGGCTTCTTGACAGAAAAGTAATAAAAGCTATAACTAATAAAATGGGTCAAGTTTGCTATTTGTGACTGGTTTCTTCTATGAAGTTCTCTTACAGTTTTTGTCAATCCCAAAAGTACACTATAGTCTTAACATTACAGAAAGTGATTTAGTAAAATTCAAAAAGTCTAAAATTACATATGTGTAATAAGCAATACGGTCAGTTATATGCAAAATGGAACATGTACAAAAAAAAAATATTTTAGTTCACACTAAGGACATTACTGAGCAAATCACATCAGTGAAAACATGCTCATCAACAGCCAAAAAAAAAATCATCTGCCCCTCAACCTAAATTTTCAAACTTTCTATGATAAAGCACAAAATGGAGAAACTCACACAAAACTTCATGGCTCAAGACACTAGAGATAGTATGAGCAATATCAAAGGGGAAAGGACAGTTTGTGTAATTCTGTTAAAGTGTAGATGAAAATACTCTGGACATCAATCTGGCAGAATCACAATTCAAACAATACAATCATGTTAAATGACAGGTTTCACATATTTCTCTTGGCAGGTATATACTTGACCATCTGAAATATAGTTACAACTACATTTAGTATCAGGGTTTCAAACTCATATCCCTAACCTTGATTAAATTGGGGATTACTCAGTTTAAATGTTATAAACTATACACACCTTAACTTATCCTAGGTTAGGTTAGTTTTTTCTCAACTTGCAAGCTATGCCAACTTTTGTTAAGTTCATACAAACTGATAGGCTGTTACAAAAATATATCAGAAAGTCATACAATAAATTCTAAATCAATTTTTTACTCCTACTTCACAACAAAAATTCAACTTCTTTTTTGTTGTAAATAAGGTGACAAGATGACTGACTTTTAGCCATATTCACATACACATTTGTGTATAGGTGTTACAGAAATCCACCAGGAAGTGGTAACACCATCAGCTCTATGTCATCTTCAGTGGGGCTATCATAATTTTCATATGATGGAAAAGAGTATGGCATTGTAAGGACAGTCTCACTCATGAGGAGCCTTCCTTACCCTACTGCTACATGAAGAACAGCCTCAAAGGTGCAGGAGCTTTATAAAAGGATTTCTACAGTTACGTAATAAAAATATCTAAGTATGTGTATTCATACATGTTTCCAGACAAACTTTATGCCGTTTCCCACTTTTGTGAGATAGCACCTCCCAGACGAGAAGCTTTAACAGTGACTACCATCAAGACTGAAGTAGCCAACCCTGTCAGACACTAGGACTGAACCTACTGCTTGTGATCTACAAATGCATGGTAATGTCATAATCTTTTGAGCCTTGTAAAATATCCAAGAAAGCAGCACCTGATCAGGGTAAAGCAAGCCAATTCCAGTGCCCACGACAATATCATGGCTATCAATCCTATTATGCTGATGTACAAATTTAACAGCGATAAGGATAAAGCAAGGCACTGCATTACCAGCATTTACATACAGTGCATTATCCATCCAGCAAGTGTTCACTGAAAAGACCCTGAAGTACCAGTACAGTGCTTCCAGCATCCAAATGCTATGTTTAAACATACAAAAGTAAAGTTAAGTGATAAATTTAACTACATTCAAATCAAGACAATGTAGGTCAAAAATTCCAAGCCATAAAATGTAAAGATTTGAAGCTAGCTAAAAAAATACAAAAAAAATTCTTCAAAGTCTGTGTGCAACTAAAAGTTGAGATATAAAACACATATATATAAGAAAAACAAGATTTCCTCAAGTTTAAGAGAGATTTCCTAGCTATATATAGTGCAAACTGTGAACCAAGTTAGTACATAAACTCATTCCTTTAAGTCTTTGTCATCAAAATCTACAATGCAAAGAATAACATCCTAAACACTTCAACAGTTTATACCATAAATCAAAAAGCATTTAAAAGACAAAAGAAAGATGAGTGGCTTCCTTTTTGATGTTACAATATAGATCTTTGACACTGATTCTATTATCACACTACAAACAAAAACCTGAAACTTTACCATAGAATCTGTTAAATACTACGCATCTATAAAGTCTTATACTAGTGTAAGACCTTCCTACAGTAAATTATCTCATAATCATTAACAGTGTATGCTGAAAGGCATTCCACAGTTTTTAATTATTTTTCATGATTTATAATGCTACTCTTGCAGTACAACTTTTTTTTATCACTGTAAATGAAAAAAAATAAAAACTCTTCACAGGATAAATGAAGCAGCCCATCACCAATTTCCAATCTTCTTAAAGGGAAAGATTTTAATTCCATATCTTAAAATCAGATCTAGAAAAGCTTATAAAACTGAACTACATTATGAGCATCACTTCATAAATCCCAAAGTTCAGCTATTAGTGAAAAAAATCTAATTAAGACAGGCACTGTACACATTAAACTACAGTTGGTTCACTGTCAAATCTGTTATTAAGAGGCACTCGACAAGATGTCCTTCAGTTGAGAAGGAACATTCCATTTGCAAAAATATAGTTTCTGAAATGAATATGCAATTCACATCATGGCCAAAATAAAAACACTACTCTGTACATTTAACAAATATATATATGTACATACATGCTGATGAGTGAGTGTGTGTGTTTGTGGAAGCATGTCTTTATTTACAAGAGTACTCCATAGATACAGGAATAATAATATTCAATTCATACATAACACAAAGCTGCAAGTGAAAGTTCTTCCACATGGCCAATGAACAATGTCAATTAATAAAATGCATTTTAATATAAAAGCAAATTATTTACTGACTCACATAAAGATGTTTTGGGTTGTTCAAAATTTCAGAAACAAAAGTTAAAGACGACAATGCACTTTAACATAAACCACTCATGTAGATGAAATATGCTTCACAGGTTTCTATTAACTACATTACGTTCTAGTATTACATGCAAGATTTGCATCACAAAATTTGAAACAATATTCAATATAGTGATTATATCTACTTTGTTAACTTCATGAATCATGAAGTACTATCACTTCTTCGTACAGCTGTCTAGCCAAGTATTTCACAGGTAATTCACTGGAAAAATAATTGGACTTTAAACATAAAGACATGAAAAAATCATGAATGGATATTTCTCCTTTCTCAAGTTACAAAACATTTCTTAAAGTGTAGTGTGATTCAGTATTATCGATTCCCAACGAAATCTTGAAAAAGAGCTATCCAAAGCAAATCACCTTACAAAGTTTGAAGGTTGGAATGGCCAGACTCCACGTTATCCCTAAAACAAGGATGCTCAGGCGTTATTGTGTTAATTTTAGTTTTGACAGGTGTAAAATTTATTTTCATCAAAAGTTTACTGCAAACTGTAAATCACTGAGGGAAAGCCATGCTACAGTTTTATCTTTTACATATACATATGAAAAAACAAGCTTATACTGTATATCTCATGACTAGTAAGGGTACAACTCCATGCCAATAATGTAAATTTTGAAAATAACCAGTGGGCCATATTTCTCCTTGGCCATCAAAAAAAACACAATAATGATAAACAATGCTAGTACATAACTAATGCCAGTGATGCAGAATTTCATTAGGCTCTGTAAAACCTCAAGAAAGGAACCAAGAATATGGCTTCTGATTTATAATTAATTGAACTGTTCTAAGAATTCACCTAACACAATCTACTTTCTAAATTTTCATTACCAATATATTCATTAACAGTAAGTCAAAAAAACTGTTAACACTTTCAAAATCTTGCCTAACAACTAATATATTCTGTGCCTCGTGTGTGTCTTACCAACATGGAATGTAAAAACTATGAAGTTTAGGGGAGGCAGGGAACAAGCCAGAGTTAAGCTGAACACTAAATTTAATATTGCATCAATAACTGTCATATAACAATACAAATGTCAATGAAGCCGATCAGTCAACAGGTCAACTAGATGCTACTGAAAAAGTGAAAACTTATGAAAGGACCAATGTTTCATTCTTAAAGTCCTCTAAAGCAGGAGAAAAAAGCATTTTCTCACTTAAAAATTGCTTGCCATTTCTATAAAACAAGATTAATAAAATTCAAGATTAAATCAAATAATTTTGCCCCTTTCCTGAAAAGTCCTAAATGTGCGTGTGAATTCATCACCAATCTGTGGATTTTATTAGCGAACAAACTAGCTTCATAGTTTTTTAATATGATAATTTTCTGTGTATGATAACTATCCAATAGCAAGATATCAAGACTCGGAGGGAAAAAGTAGCTTGTGTTACTTCATTTCCAGGTCAATCACCTTTCTTCTGGCATCCTCTATCATTCCTGTCACCATATCATATCCCCCTTGAGATTCATCATCTTATTTACTAACCCAATATGATAATGCTTAACTTTTTTATGACTACCTTATTTTCTAACCATTACCAGCTGAAGACCTCCATGCACGAAACAAGTCTCAAGAACATAGTCTGCATTATTATTTTTGTGTGTTTACATGTACTGAGGGGCTTGCCCATATGTGCTGTCTCTCATTACCATGAAATGTTCTCCACAACAATTCTTTCACTTATCAGTTTAACCCACTTTTTTGCACCGAGGAACAAAGTCTGAAATCTTTTTATCTGGTACTGAATGTATAGTTCATACATAAAAGACTTAGAAATGCAATCAATATTTCAAATAAGGAGATCCTTCCAGCACTGTACATAATACTTTCAACCCCTATTACAGTTACAGCTGATCTGTTAATAGGATCAAATTATTCTTGAGTGAAATGTATCTGACTACGACATCTGAAGGATTAGAAAGATGGCATCATTCTGAAATCAGCCATTATCTGATAGTTATTCAAATCCATTGATATGAGGATGAAAACTATCACTTTCAAAGGACCCTATAGTGAATGTATTGGAAACTCGTTTTCATGAATTGCACACAAGGAAAATCTGTACTTATCTAATTCTGAAAAGACTAAAAGAATGAATAAATATACATCAATCAAATCTTTAAGAGCAAGGTACAGAAAAGATGATAAAATATATGAGGTCACACAATAAAATATTTACCAGGCAAGATTAACACCAAGATGCATTACCTGAGAATGAGAAATGAGCACAAGTATCGAGAAGATGAAACATGCTCTGTCAACAAATGTGCTAAAGCCCTATATCCAACCTTAAAACTCCTGATTTAAACTATGAAAGTCTGAAGTTACTACAGCAAGAATGTGAAAGAAATTATTGTAGTCTATCTTGAATATCAGTTTAAACATTTTCCATTTCACTACTGGAGGGCATGATGAGGTTTTATATAAAAAATTTTTTTTATAATGGTGGTGTTCACATGTGAATGCTGTGAATGGCAGCAGCTGTGTAACGGGCTTCTCCCCTTTTCCAAGACCAAGTGCTGGGCCGGTACTGTAAAAGCAAAGAAATATATTGAGCACTGAAACATAAGACTTCACATCATAAAATTTCTTTTCTTTTTTGTTTTTTTATGAAAGAGCATTAAATTTTACAAGGAAGGCAGATAGTTTCCCATGAAAAAATTTATAGGTTGCCAAAAAAATATATCCAAAGAACAAAAACAGAGCAGCTCTTCAGTGGGAGGGGATAATATTAGGTACAAGCAAATTAATGTACCCAACACCATTCTATCAACACTGAACTTCCTACAACAAATAAGGAAATTTACACTTACCCGGATAATAATTTGACCTGAGGTGGAATGTGGGAAGAAATACGCATAGGTAAGCCACCCAGCTATACCAAGGACAAGTGCTATGAGGAACACTACTCCTACCACAGTACCAACACTTGTGCCACTTTCTTCTACATCTGGAAGATAATACTACAACTCAGTATGAGTATTATATAATATACATACCCATTCACCTTTTTAGTGTCGATGCAAAAATGCTCTGAATTGGGGTTCAAGAGAAATCAATGATACTATTCTTACTACTTCAAGCATCTAGATCATAGTATGCCAAACTACTTCATAAAGTAATCTGGAAAAGACATCAAGGCACCCAGCTTTTAGATACATGTGTGATCTAAATTGTTTGGCATATACTTGCTGGGTCTAAAACTGGAAATGGAGTACAGTGACAATGTCTCAAGATAATTCAGTATCATCTACCCTGCTGTCAAGATCACGATATGCTTACTGGTTAAACATGACTAGTCAAGACTGACCACTTACACCTACAAAAGAACAATTAATTATAAATGGACACTATACTCCCTGTCATATATAAATCATTACCAGTAAAATATATTCCAAAGGCACAGTCATATTCACTAAATACTAGTTTTATTTACAGAAGAGGTATGCTTTCCAAGCATAAAACACATACATTCATCATGAAACTCAAGGTCTAACCTGAATGTTGAACAGTACATTGTTAACTTTACATACAAAATAAAATCAGATATGTATAATTCTTTATCACTTAAAAATCTATATACAAAAGAATGCTCAGCATCATATAAGAAAAGGCAATCTGCACTGTAGAAGTAAGGCTGACTGCATGACAAGGATCTGAATCATGCATCCTGTACACAGCCAATAAAAATCTACCACACATCACAGTATCTTGTGAGGTAACAGTGAAAAAACATTTACATGCTTATTATGCAAGGAATAATAAAAATAGTACAAGCATAGAAAAAAGAAAACCTGACTTTTACAAGACCTTACACACCAGTCAAAACAACAGATCCAAGACAGTTTTTTTCCACATCAAACGATGTGGTGCAATAAGCAATAAGCCATTAACATAAGATGCGGTAAACCACTATGCCAAGAACAACTCTACCTCTCCCAGAAGTGCGTGCCAATGCATCTGGCTCTCCATCCGATACAATCACTTTGCTGTTGTCCGAAGCATCCATAGCAGAGGAAGTGGTGGGGGAAGTCATGGGGATGGGATTGGTGGATAGAGGATATGGAGAAGAAACTGGAGAACTGGGGAGAGAGGATGAATGGGTAGGAGAGGAGGGCATCTCATTAAATGTTGGACCAGAAGTATCTTGACTGGATGTATTAGTTATGTTGTGAGTGGATGAATAAGCAGAGGCATTAGTAGGTCCTGGAGGTATGTCAGGAGTTGGTAGGCTGGCAGAGGTATCCTGGTTGGGGAGGTTGCTTCCTCTGCTGCTGGTGTTGTTAGTGGCTGAGGAAGACTCTGAGCCTGTGAGAAGAGACAGTCAGTGCCCGTCTTGTGAACTCGAGGCCATAAGTTATCGGCTTTATCTGTGTTTCAGTCTCCATTTTTTTCCAGAGGCTCTAACTATATGTTGGTGTAATTCACAATATTCTATTTAATTCCTATTATGGACTGTACCTCATAACTAAGGTTTCACCAACACTGATCCATGGTAACAAGTCTCATTAGAAAAACTGCTAAAGCAAAACCATAAAAAGAAAGAAAAAAACACAAATGCATGATATTCAAAACATCGGAAGATAGAGATGTAAGAGATATCATTTATAAGCAAAGCTTTAACACGCTTTTGAGTACATGAGCTAGTTTATGTAAATAAGTATTTCCACGGGTGCGTGCACATGCATGCACACAACGTCCTGCAACAGATGAAATTTCAAAGTTCTGCATCTTTTCAGCTGTGATGCATTACATTAAAATCTACATGCAAGACATAGCATGTTTCAAGTATATACAGAGTCCAGTCATCTTATTCTTCTGCAAAAATATCTCGCCACAAATACCTAAACAATGTGCTATAAAGGTGAACCATCTAAACTCAATACATAAAAGAAAACGTTTGTAGCTTATCAATACCATGAGAAAGTTACCATAAATCAATCTCCTTGGAAAACTTCAAACACTACTTACAAAAAAGAAAGACAAAACTACCAGAAAACAATCTAAAACTTATAAGAGCATGCACTGTAAATCTAGGTCAAATGTAAACCTCATGTGCAAGACCTGTAATTACCCACTTGTACATGCCTATTAGTCATTTTAGTCCATTCATCCACCATTCACACTTTGAAGGAACTTTTCCACATCTTTCTTAACAAATTTCTAGTTTAATTTCACATTTTGCTGTCTGACTGTCCTATTCCTATATCTACTGAAGAACAGTTAACAGTTTACATCATCAATCTGTTTTAAAAATCTTAAAAGGTACTGATCAGGTGTTGTCTCACCCTTTTACCTTACTTGAAGGGCAAATTTAAGAACTCTAGCTTTTCCCTGTAACTTAACTTTCTTAATTCTGGTACCATCTATGCATACTTTGTGTGTACTTGTCCTTATCTATTAACTATTATCAATTACCTATTTGAACTGTACGGGAGGGAGCCTTGAACTCACTAGGCCCCATCTCTGAACATTCTCTATCATACCTCTTAAATATATGTATGCTGTCAACATTAATCATGTCTTAAGTCATTATATTCCTTTCATCCACCACTCTTATACTATAAAAGTACATCTTTATATCTTTTTTGACAAGTTTCTTGTTTAATTTCAAGCAATGTTCTCTGGATGTCCTATTCTCACATATGAACTTTCATTTTCTACATCACTGAACTGTCTTACAACCTTAAAGGCTGTGATCATGTCATCCCTCACTCTTCTCTCTTCCAAAGTGGAAAAGTGGCCTCTTGCCTTTTCCTGTAACTCAGCTCTCTTAATCCTGGTACCATCTTTCCTGCCTTCCTTTGGACATTTTCTAGTGGTTCTTCGTACTCCTTTAAATGAGGTCACAACATTTGAGAAGTAGAGTCTAGATTTGGCCTTATGCATGATGTGAACAGTTTGATAAATAATACCTTACCATGACCTTGAATGGCACTCTCATATTTGATAGCTGGTAGTTGGTCAGGGACTACGTTGACTCCAAGTTTTTCTCACACAGAGATTACAGGAGCTTGTTTCTAGTTAGATGATAATCATATCGATGCCTTCTTTCAACGAATCCCATCCTCATTACTTTGCATTCACTTGGGTTGACCTTCATATACTATGTCTCAGACCAACTACAGAGTCTGTCAATATCCTCTTGGAAGGTAATGCAATCCTCCATGCTACTCACATTCTTCATGACATTTGCATTATATACACACATATTAGGATAAGATTCCATATCTTCAGGCAACTCATTTACATAGATCAGGAAAAGTTAAGGTCACAGAACTGAATGCTGACACACTCTGCTAGTGATCTTAACCCATTTTGAGAAGGCTCCTCTAACACACATACTTCGTTCCCTTGCAAGTAGATAATCTTCAGTCCCAAAAGGAGTTTCACCCTTAGCGATCCAGCATCTTAATCAGCCTCTTGGTATGCCTTTCTTTAAGAAAAGATGATAACAGAGACAAATACAGCAACTTCTGCCATTAGCTTCGAGTCCATTTTGCCCAAAAGATTTCCAAGATGCAGTTATCCTCACTTCACTTGTTTAGAATCCCTCCTCTTCCAAGAAAAACTAGAGCAGATTAAAACCAAAAGTATAGCATACATACATTGACAAAATTTATGAACATTATAAACACCTTCATCATAAAGCACGACCAAATTCAGCCACTAACTATCATTAAAAAAGTTCATGCTAAAGATGCTCACTGACATATGCAAAACTCACCCTATGCAAATTAATTTTTACTCAGAAAATTCCTGAACAACCTTTATAAGAACCTTCTCAGGTTCAACAGGACACAGAGAAAGCAGGACTGTTAATACACACTCATACCCATCTAAGCAAAGAAAAACATCTGAAAATCAAAGAAAATGTTCTATGCCAATACTGAGTAGAAAACATTTTCCTACCTTACTGAAGTGGAGTTAAAAAACAGAAGAGAAATGGCTTCATTGGCACACATCCATCACTAGCTATTGTGTGTAATGTACTCAACCAGATCTTGCTAATCACAGGCAAGCCCAATAGATTACTCCATGGTTTACCTTGACTATAAACCATGTCTTGCTAATAGCATGTTACCAACCATATACCTCTCACATGCATTTCATTTCATTCAAAGCATGTCTTTTGCACTCCTGAATGTTCAGGCCCATGGATTTTTTCACGCCATCCTTTCACTTTCTCCTAGATCTCCCTCAATCCTATGCTCCTTCCACTTTTGATAGACAGATCCTCTATGCCATAGTACATGAATAAAAAATGAAAAGGATTGGAAGAATATTTATAGCTTATGTTTGATGAAAATATGAGTAAGCATTCCCAGTTCATTCACTCCACTTGACAAATCCAAAAGGAAGGAAATCTGTATCAGAAGTATGGAAGCTGAGTTACTGGGGGAAAATGGTAGCCATGAATCTGCCCATCATGGAAAAGAAAAGGAGGGGAGATATGATTGTAGTTTCCAAGCTTCAGAATCAACCTCACAACATTATTTTCAAGCTTTAGAATCAACCACATCATTTTAAAAACACAGCAATGAATAAGATCCAAAAGATGTGGAGACTTATTCTCTATCAAAAGAGTGGTAAATGAATATGCTGATGGAAAAACTTACGAGAAAATGGAAAGAAACTTATAGAAATAAGTTAAGTGATTCACCATGTTTGAAGATCTCTATCTCATCCTATACAAACAAGTAATATAAGACATTCCAGGGTTCCACCCAGTTCTACAGCTAACAAAAGAGAAGGGTCTGGTTACTGCATGACTGGTCTCTCCTAAGACTGAAGTTCTCCATTCAATTCACCACCAATCAGTCTTTTCACCATTTGTTCTTTTTAAGTCTATTACCATTAGTACTTACCTTCTCTTTTGCACATTTGTTCCAGTTACACTATAGAGTCATTTGTACTTATATGGAGTGCTCCCCTTATATATGGGCAGTTCTAGGTCTACCAAGTCAATAGATGATTCTAAAGCAATCTAACTTATCAGCTCTCCTAGTCTGACCTCAAAACTTGATCCACCATTCCTATGTGCTACTGTTGTTGCTTTCCCTCTTCTACAGATGTAATTGGTCTCTGCTCCTGTGAACTCCCTGCATGCATATCCCTATCATTAGCTACACTATTCAATAATAGGCAAGCAACTACATCAAAATTTTTGTGTGGCCAATAGGAACAAACATATGAGTTGCTGTAATACATTTCTTTTCATACACTGCTAAGCTTCTGAACTCTTAACATCTCAACCTGCTCATTTTTAAAATAAAATAATGGTTTTCCATACAATAAAGAAATATATTGATGAGGAAGAGTTTTCCCACTTAAAGCAGTGAGACTGAGCACTATATCTAGTGATGAATACAAGTCATAGTGTTATTCTCCTGAGCTTGTGCAAAATATGAATGGTAGATTCCTCTGAATTCTCTGAGCATGGGGTGAATTTGAGCAAGTCAGGTACTGCACTAGTCTTAGTAAAATCCACTGATGGATAACATGCACTGGTCTCAGTGTCATCTGTTGATGGATAACATGAGTCAAGCATTTTCATTTTCTTAAAAATACTTGGTGATCAGCATGTGGCCATCAATGGCAGTGGCGCCCACTGTACTGAGATGTATTTGTACTTCATATCTGGTAATAAAATGGTAAACCAAAGAAAGTTTCTGATCTGTGAGTCAAGATTTCCATACATACTGAAAAACACGTATCTTTCATTTACTATCATGCTCAGGAGGGATGGCTGAATCTGAATGCTTATAAATGCAAGGTGATTGTACCTGATGAAGAACAGGAAGAAAATGAAATATGGTTTGATGAAAAAAAAAAAAAAGTGCGATCTTTCTTTCCTTTTTTGGCTCTTCCAATTCATGCTACATGCATTTCTTTTCCTTCCTATTAAAGCAATCAAAACAATCCTGAAAATATGATCCTCTTTAGCATCTAACAGTTGCTTCCCATCAGCTGCTTAATTATCTTTTAAACTAACAACTATTCTGAAGGTGAATTTTCTTATTCCCTCTGCACCAAGATGCATATTTTCACCAACACAAAGCACAAGGTTCATTTCAAATCATAAAAAAGTCATATTCAATTATGCAGTTTTCCACACATCCCAAACCTCATGCAGGAAAATCTACACACAATAATATTCAGGCAACTAATTGCAATAAATCTAAAATAGGATTTTAGTTAAACCAAATCAATTCTACCAAAAAAACAAAATAAACAAACCTGTACTGTATGGCTCAACACTGGCATCATGACCAAAGGTATCAACAGTAGTGGGGATGACAGCAGCTTCATGGCAATCATCAGCACTTCGGATATGGAGACCCTCACAGTCATTATGCAGCCACTCTTGACGGTGTCGATCTAGACCACTGCTACAACGCCCAATTATACTGCACCACTGGCACTAAGTTAGGAGTACAAATTAATGAAATTATCAGTTATGGATTGTGGATTATCAGTTCAGAAATTAGTACTGTATGACCAGTTTCATAAGAATAAATCAAAACTGATTTCTTACTTCCATCTAGAGGACGGAGAGGGATGTTTTACAATACTTCCCATAACTTTTACCTTTCTCTTATTTCTCATTAGTATCCCAAAGCAACATAATCAACATTACTAAACCATCATACACACTTCTTCAGCTGTTATAACAATGGTAGGTCTGACATTTCATAGTTCATATTTGTTCTAAAACACAAAAATGTGTTCACCTGATAGGATGGCAGATGTCGTCATCACCTATTTGCAATGTATGGGGATCGAGTTTTACACTTGTAGGGCCCCATCTCTTGAACACTCTACTATCGTACAAATTAAATTGATGTATCCTATCAAATCGATCATTACTCAGTCATTCCATTCCATCTATCAATCACCCTCTACAAAAGTACTTCTTTACTTCTTTTTTTTTTTTTTTTTTTTTCCCCCGCTGTCTCCCGCGTTTGCGAGGTAGCGCAAGGAAACAGACGAAAGAAAACTTCTTTTTATACAAGTTTATTTCTTATTCTAATGTATGTCCTCTGGTTGCTCTATCCCTAAATATCTCAAAAAAAAAAACTTCACAGTCTGCTTTATTGATCTCTTTTAAAAACAAAATGGATGTGATAACGTGACCCCTCACCCTTCTCTCTTCCAAGATGGGCAAATATAAAGTGTTTAGACCTTCCCTGTAACTTAGCTCTCATAATCATGTGGGATCTCCTAGACATAAAGGTACATCAAATGAAAGAGTCACGGCAAGTGGTTTGGTGGCGAGAGAAAATGAAGTGTGGCAAAACAGCTGGAGTGAATGGGATTGCAGATGAATTTCAATAATAATGGAGTGAGTGTGTTGTTAATTGGTTGGTTAGGACTTTCAATGTATCTATGACTCAGAGTGATGTGACTAAGACTGGCAAAATGCCTGTAGAGTGCCACTGTACAAAGGCAAGAGGGACACAGGTGAATTCTTTTTAATCACAGAGGTAAAAGTTTGCCAAGCGTATCTAGCAAACGGTAAAAGAAAGTGGTGATCATTGATCAAGTCTATCTATCTATATCTCTGATGCCTGTTCCTGGTGGAATTCCCTCAAAGGGGTGGCCACGGCAATAGAGTCTCCATGATTAAAGAACTCCAGTGCTGCTTCTTAGCCTTTAGTGTGTCACCCTTAACAGGCCACAGGCAGAGGGCAAGTCTTGTGCAGTGTTTGCAGAGGCTCCTACCTAATGTTCCTAAATGACTACTTCTATCTAATCCCACCAACTGCTTCTACCTAATAATCCTGCCTAAATGTTCCTACCTACTACTTCCACCATTTTGCTAAGAAAATCTAGTCATGAAGAATGAGCTGCATGAGCCAAGGGTTGTCAGGTGTTACATATGACAAGGAGAGACTGTATGTTGTGGACAGAATACCAGTAGTCCACATATTGGTGAGGCATAAAGAAAAGACAGTTATCTGGGTCATTGGAGATCAACCTGACAACCACTAAAGAGCTGGCTCACTAAGCAGATGTTACTAACCCTCATGATTCCCAAATGGGTAGTACTAGAGATATATCTCCCTGGTTGTTGGCTGCCTTAGAACTACTACTAGTACAACTAAGAGGGTGCTTAAATGCACAATACATCAAACCACAAGACAAATATGTGTTTTCTGGGGTGGTAGAGGATGTGTGGATCAGGAATTTGCTTTGAACTGTGTGTGTGTGACAAATACTTAGAGAAAGAGGATTTGCATGTGGTATTTATTGATCTGCATAAAGTGTATGATAGGGCTGACTGAGATGCTATGGGAAGAATTTTATGAAGGAAGGTGTGTGTGTGAGAAGGAAGAGAGGAAGGTTAGTGGCTCTCAAAGATGAAGGAAGGACAGCAGCAGAGATGTGAGACATCAGTATGGCTGCCTATTCTGTTTATGGACGGGGTGGTGAGAGAGGTAAATGCAAGGATCTGGGGCAGATCTGCAATATGTCAGGGGTAGAGGGGATTGGAAGGTGAGTCGGTTACTGTTTGGTAATGACAGAGCACGGGCAGATTTGAGTGAGAGACATAACAGACACTAGTTTCTGAGTTTGAATGAGTGTGAAGGGAGGTAATTGAGAGTAAAGGTGAATAAAATTAAGGTTATTAGGCTTAGTAGTGGATATAGACAGATCAACTGGATCAACTAGAGAGAGAGAGTTAGAAAGGAGAGACCTTTCCATGGTTTCCTCCAACTGCTTCATATGCCCTGGTTCAGCATTTCATTCCTTGTAAACATCATTACTCCAATCTCATCTACCCCTTGAAGGATGTGCACCCTCCTGCATGCTCTAGCCTGAGCCTTCAAAGCATCTTTCACTCTGTATTTTAACCTCCTACGTTTCCCCCTTCTGATTTCTTTCACATCTGACATGCATATCTCTTACCCATCCTTTTCCTACTCCTCCACTCCACACGTCCAAATCATCTCAGCACAATCTCTTCATCTCTCTCATACATACAGCAGTTACTTCCGCTGTTGTTGCTGCCACAAATTTCCTGGAAACCCTCAAGACCATTATCAAGATAATACTTTCTAAAATATACTTTTCTGATAAACAGAAGACTCCACCAATATTCAAAATTTTATCTTTCGCTTTCATTAATAGAATTCATTGCATCCTTTATCTTCGCTATTTCCTGCAACAGCGAGATAGCACCAATAACATACACCTGCGCCTTAGAAGATAAATGATCCTCATTTGACTTTTTCCTCAGTCATTCTTTTGGAAAGCAATACAGGAGAGGGAGATTTCCAACCCACCAATCCTGCCCCTCTTACTCACCTTCTGTGACACACAGGAGCTACATGAGCAGTATTCTTTCTCCCCTAACACTGGGTATATAGTACAGTATGTACATCATAGTATTCTATATTTCTTGGTACATGTATGCTGTAGTTTTTCAACAGTATAATATTTGATATTGTGTTATCAATAACAAAAGCTCCTAATGTCCATTTCTTACATTATTTGATTTATGAACTTTTGATTTACCCAACCATTTTCAAGAATGTAACTGTCATCTAATCAAGAGATCCCTGTATCTATAAAAAAAATTCAAAATCTGGACACTACTCAGTCCCAAGGAATTCACACTGAAAACTTTCTACTAATAGAAAGTGTGTACAGATAATGAATAATAGAGATATATGTTCATACCTGAAAACTGATCTTCTGAGACAAGCAATCATTGCAGTTGGTAATAGACACACAAGTTGGAAGAGCTTTGAATAATATCGCTGTCCAATTACCAATCATGCTGTTCTTCTTATCAATCTTGTGATATTCATAGATGGTCTTCCGCCTCACAACTTGAAACAAAAAGCAACCATCAACAAACTATAAACATGGGCTAATTGGTTTAGTTACATAAAAAGGGGTCTTCTTCTACATGTGGAACAATGCCTGCTGTGTATAAAACAAATGGGGAAGGTATTATTACCAATTTAGTGTTCTATCCTCTCAAAAAATATGGAGTTGGAATAAAAATTAAGGAAAATGTAAAATATCTTTTGTGTAAGCATGATAAACAGTAAAAAAGCAAAGTTACAAAATACTTAACACGATGGTTGTTTAAACATGCAATTCACTTTGTAAACCTTAAACTTTCATGAAATCCACAGAAGACTCGACTGTAATATCAAAATATTCGTTTCATCTTATAAAAATGTAATTTCAAGTTTCAAAACCTAAATAGTTAAATTTTCTCCAAGTCTCAATTAATAAAAAAATTCTGGAATACCTATAATAAATCAAAATGAAAAGTCTTGAAACACTGTAAGCTACACTTGAAACACAATTAACATAGGAGATACAACAATATTAACAGTGGTTCACTGATGACTCAGACTAAAGAATGTCAGTCAAGACACCAATTGCACTATCTAAAGCATTATCATATCCTCAACATTCAAGACTATCTAGATATAGATTCAAGTCCACAGCATACATATCCAGATGAAGCTCCTTGGGATCCTTCACCAGTTTTCAACAAATCTAACCCCACTTACATGGTTTTCTGGCATCTGGTTCTTGGATAACATAATGAAAAAATGGATAACATAATACAGTAAATCTCTCAGGCACACGATCATTCACTAATGAGTGGCAGCATCCCTAAAAGCAGGCAGTATAACACATAGTGATACAATGTGCATTCACATAAGTGGGAAGTACTTATGTAAATCTTATGCTTCTTGCAAAAAGAAAATCATCAGTTTGGAAGAAAAATTACATGTTTTGAGGTACTTTGATCCTGACACATTTTGGGAAGGATATTTATATCATAGCATACTTAACACTTAGAAAGGGTAGTGAATGGTGGGATGAAGAAGTAAGTGTGTTAGTGAAAGAAGAGCGAGGCATTTGGATGATTTTTGCAGGAAATAGAGCAAATGACTAGGAGATGTATAAAAGAAAGAGGCAGGAGGTCAATAGAAAGGTGCAAGAGGTGAAAAAGAGGGCAAATGAGAGTTGGGTTGAGAGAGTATCATTAAATTCTAGGGAGAATAAAAAGATGTTTAGGAAGGAGGTAAATAAAGGTAAGACAAGAGAACAAATGGGAACATCAGTGAAGGGGGCTAATGGGGAGGTATTAAGAAGTAGTGGTGAAGTGAGAGGGAGATGGAGTGAGTATTTTGAAGGTTTATTGAATGTGTTTGATGATAGAGTGGCAGATATAGGGTGTTTTGGTCGAGGTGGTGGGCGAAGTGAGAGGGTTAGGGAGAATGATTTGGTAAACAGAGAAGAGGTAGTGAAAGCTTTGCAGATGATGAAAGCAGGCAAGGCGGCAGGTTCGGATGGTATGGCAGTGGAATCTATCAAAAAGGGGGTCACTGGGTTGCTGACTAGTTGGTGAGGATATTCAGTGTATGTATGGTTCATGGTGAGGTGCCTGAGGATTGGCAAAATGCATGCACAGTGCCATAAAGGTAATTGTTCAAATTACAGAGGTATAAGTTTGTTGAGTATTCCTGGGAAATTATATGGTAGGGTATTGATTGAGAGGGTGAAGGCATGTACAGAGCATCAGATTGGGGAAGAGCAGTGTGGTTTCAGAAGTGATAGAGGATGTGTGGATCAGGTGTTTGCTTTGAAGAATGTATGTGAGAAATACTTAGACAGATGGATTTGTCTGTAGCATTTATGGATCTAGAGAAGGAATATGATGGAGTTGATAGAGGTGCTCTGTGGTAGATATTAAGAGTATATGGTATGGGAGGTAAGTTGCCAGAAACAGTGAAAAGTTTTTATTGAGGATGTAAGGCATGTGTATGAGTAGGAAGAGAGGAGAGTGATTGGTTCCCAGTGAATGTAAGTTTGCAGCAGGGGTAAGTGATGTCTCCATGGTTGTTTAATTTGTTTATGGATGGGGTTGTTAGGGAGGTAAATGCAAGAATTTTGAAGAGAGGGGCAAGTACGCAGTCTGTTGTAGATGAAAGGGCTTGGGAAGTGAGTCACTTGTTGTTCACTGATGATACAGTGCTGGTGGCGGATTCGGGTGAGAAACTGCAGAAGTGGGTGACTGAGTTTGGTAAAGGGTGTGAAAGAAGAAAACTGAGAGAAAATATGAATAGGAGCAAGGTTATAAGGTTCAGTAGGGTTGAGGGACAAGTAAATTGGGAGGTGAGTTTGAATGGAGAAAAACTGGAGGAAGTGAAGTATTTTAGATATTTGGGAGTGGATTTGGCAGTGGATGGAACCATGGAAGTGGAAGTGAGTCACGGTGGGGGACGGGGCGAGGGTTCTGGGAGTGTTGAAAAATGTGTGGAAGGTGAGAACATTATTTCGGAGAGCAAAAATGGGTATGTTTGAAGGAATCTTGGTTTCAACAATGATATATGGTTGTGGGGTATAGGCTATAGATAGGGTAGTGTGTTGGAGGGTGGATGTGTTGGAAATGAGATGTCTGAGGACATTATGTGGTGTGAGGTGGTTTGATCAAGTAAGCAATGAAAGGGTAAGAGAAATGTGTGATAATAAAAAGTGTGTGGTTGAGAGAGCAGAAGAGGGTGTATTGAAATGGTTTGGTCACATGAAAAGAATGAGTGAGGAATGCTTGACAAAGAGTATATATGTGTCAGAGGTGGAAGGAACGAGGAGAAATGGGAGATTGAATTGGAGGTGGAAGGATGGAAAGAAAAAGATTTTGAGCGATTGGGGCCTGAACATACAGGAGGGTGAAAGGCATGCAAGGAATAGAGTGAATTGGAACGATGTGGTATACCAGGTTGACGTGCTGTCAATGGATTGAACCAGGGAATGTGAAGCGTCTGGGATAAACTATGGAAAGTTTTGTGGGGCCTGGATGTGGAAAGGAAGCTGTGGTTTCGGTGCATTACACATGAAAGCTAGAGACTAAGTGTGAACGAATGTGGCCTTGTTGTCTTTTCCCAGCGCTACCTCCTGCACACGCAGCGGGAGGGGAGTGCCATTTCGTGTGTGGTGGGGTGGCAACAGGAATGGATGAAGGCAGCATGTATGAATATGTTATTTATGTATTTATCATTTATTTTGCTTTGTCACCGTCTCCCGCGTTAGCGAGGTGGCGCAAGGAAACAGACAAAAGAATGGCCCAACCCACCGACATACACATGTATATACATACACGTCCACACACGCAAAATATACATACCTATACATCTCAACGTAAACATATATATACACACACAGACATATAGATATATACACAAGTACATAATTCATATTGTCTACCTTTATTCAATCCCATTGCCACCTCGCCACACATGAAATAACAACCCCCTCCCCCCTCATGTGTGCGAGGTAGCGCTAGGAAAAGACAACAAAGGCCCCATTCATTCACAATCAGTCTCTAGCTATCACGTAATAATGCACCGAAACCACAGCTCCCTTTTCACATCCAGGCCCCACACAACTTTCCGTGGTTTACCCCAGATGCTTCACATGCCCTGGTTCAATCCACTGACAGCACGTCGACCCCAGTACCAATCGTTCCAATTCACCCTATTCCTTGCACACCTTTCACCCTCCTGCATGTTCATGCCCCGATCACTCAAAATCTTTTTCACTCCATCTTTCCACCTCCAATGTGGTCTCCACTTCTCCTCGTTCCTTCCACCTCCGACACATATATCCTCTTGGTCAATCTTTCCTCACTCATTCTCTCCATGTGACCAAACCATTTCAAAACACCCTCTTCTGCTCTCTCAACCACACTCTTTTTATTACCACACATCTCTCTTACCCTATTATTACTTACTCGATCAAACCACCTCACACCACATATTGTCCTCAAATATCTCATTTCCAGCACATCCACCCTCCTGCGCACAACTCTATCCATAGCCCACGCCTCGCAACCATATAACATTGTTGGAACCACTATTCCTTCAAACATACCCATTTTTGCTTTCTGAGATAATGTTCTCACTTTCCACACATTCTTCAAGGCTCCCAGAACTTTCGCCCCCTCCCCCACCCTATGATTCACTTCTGCTTCTATGGTTCCATCCGCTGCCAAATCCACCCCCAGATATCTAAAACACTTCACTTCCTCCAGTTTTCTCAATTCAAACTTACCTCCCAATTGACTTGACCCTCAACCCTTCTGTATCTAATAACCTTGCTCTTATTCACATTTACTCTCAACTTTCTTCTTTCACACACTTTACCAAACTCAGTCACCAGCTTCTGCAGTTTCTCACATGAATCAGCCACCAGCGCTGCATCATCAGTGAACAACAACTGACTCACTTCCTAAGCTCTCTCATCCACAACAGACTGCATACTTGCCCCTCTTTACAAAACTCTTGCATTCACCTCCCTAACAACTCCATCCATAAACAAATTAAACAACCATGGAGACATCACACACCCCTGCCACAAACCTACATTCACTGAGAACCAATCACTTTCCTCTCTTCCTACACGTACACATGCCTTACATCCTCGATAAAAACTTTCTACTGCTTCTAATAACTTGCCTCCCACACCATATATTCTTAATACCTTCCACAGAGCATCTCTATCAACTCTATCATATGCCTTCTCCAGATCCATAAATGCTACATACAAATCCATTTGCTTTTCTAAGTATTTCTCACATACATTCTTCCAAGCAAACACCTGATCCACACATCCTCTACCACTTCTGAAACCACACTGCTCTTCCCCAATCTGATGCTCTGTACATGCCTTCACCCTCTCAATCAATACCCTCCCATATAATTTCCCAGGAATACTCAACAAACTTTTTTTTTTTTTTTTTTTTTTTCATACTTTGTCGCTGTCTCCCGCGTTTGCGAGGTAGCGCAAGGAAACAGACGAAAGAAATGGCCCAACCCCCCCCATACACATGTACATACACACGTCCACACACGCAATATACATACCTACACAGCTTTCCATGGTTTACCCCAGACGCTTCACATGCCTTGATTCAATCCACTGACAGCACGTCAACCCCTGTATACCACATCGCTCCAATTCACTCTATTCCTTGCCCTCCTTTCACCCTCCTGCATGTTCAGGCCCCGATCACACAAAATCCTTTTCACTCCATCTTTCCACCTCCAATTTGGTCTCCCTCTTCTCCTCGTTCCCTCCACCTCCGACACATATATCCTCTTGGTCAATCTTTCCTCACTCATTCTCTCCATGTGCCCAAACCACTTCAAAACACCCTCTTCTGCTCTCTCAACCACGCTCTTTTTATTTCCACACATCCCTCTTACCCTTACGTTACTTACTCGATCAAACCACCTCACACCACACATTGTCCTCAAACATCTCATTTCCAGCACATCCATCCTCCTGCGCACAACTCTATCCATAGCCCACGCCTCGCAACCATACAACATTGTTGGAACCACTATTCCTTCAAACATACCCATTTTTGCTTTCCGGGATAATGTTCTCGACTTCCACACATTTTTCAAGGCTCCCAAAATTTTCGCCCCCTCCCCCACCCTATGATCCACTTCCGCTTCCATGGTTCCATCCGCTGACAGATCCACTCCCAGATATCTAAAACACTTCACTTCCTCCAGCCTCTCACCATTCAAACTCACCTCCCAATTGACTTGACCCTCAACCCTACTGTACCTAATAACCTTGCTCTTATTGACATTTACTCTTAACTTTCTTCTTCCACACACTTTACCAAACTCCGTCACCAGCTTCTGCAGTTTCTCACATGAATCCGCCACCAGCGCTGTATCATCAGCGAACAACAACTGACTCACTTCCCAAGCTCTCTCATCCCCAACAGACTTCATACTTGCCCCTCTTTCCAAAACTCTTGCATTTACCTCCCTAACAACCCCATCCATAAACAAATTAAACAACCATGGAGACATCACACACCCCTGCCGCAAACCTACATTCACTGAGAACCAATCACTTTCCTCTCTTCCTACACGTACACATGCCTTACATCCTCGATAAAAACTTTTCACTGCTTCTAACAACTTGCCTCCCACACCATATATTCTTAATACCTTCCACAGAGCATCTCTATCAACTCTATCATATGCCTTCTCCAGATCCATAAATGCTACATACAAATCCATTTGCTTTTCTAAGTATTTCTCACATACATTCTTCAAAGCAAACACCTGATCCACACATCCTCTACCACTTCTGAAACCACACTGCTCTTCCCCAATCTGATGCTCTGTACATGCCTTCACCCTCTCAATCAATACCCTCCCATATAATTTACCAGGAATACTCAACAAACTTATACCTCTGTAATTTGAGCACTCACTCTTATCCCCTTTGCCTTTGTACAATGGCACTATGCAAGCATTCCGCCAATCCTCAGGCACCTCACCATGAGTCATACATACATTAAATAACCTTACCAACCAGTCAACAATACAGTCACCCCCTTTTTTAATAAATTCCACTGCAATACCATCCAAACCTGCTGCCTTGCCGGCTTTCATCTTCCGCAAAGCTTTTACTACCTCTTCTCTGTTTACCAAATCATTTTCCCTAACCCTCTCACTTTGCACACCACCTCGACCCAAACACCCTATATCTGCCACTCTGTCATCAGACACATTCAACAAACCTTCAAAATACTCATTCCATCTCCTTCTCACATCACCACTACTTGTTATCACCTCCCCATTTACGCCCTTTACTGAAGTTCCCAACAAACTTATACCTCTGTAATTTGAGCACTCACCTTTGTCCCCTTTACCTTTGTACTATGGCACTATGCAAGCATTCCGCCAATCCTCAGGTACCTCACCATTAGACATACATACATTAAATAACCTTACCAACCAGTCAACAATACAGTCACCACCTTTTTTAATAAATTCCACTGCAATACCATCCTAACCCGCTGCCTTGCCAGCTTTCATCTTTCGCAAAGCTTTTACTACCTCTTCTCTGTTTATCAAATCATTTTCCCTAACCCTCTCACTTTGCACACCACCTCGACCAAAACACCCTATATCTGCCACTCTCTTATCAAACACATTCAACAAACCTTCAAAATACTCACTCCATCTCCTTCTCACATCACCACTACTTGTTATCACATGAATATGTACATGTGTGTATATATGTGTATGTCTGTGTATGTATATGTATGTATATGTTAAAATGTATAAGTATGTATATGTGTGTGTGTAAGCGCTTATGTATACACATGTGTATGTGGGTGGGTTGGGCGGTTGGGCCATTCTTTCGTCTGTTTCCTTGTGCTACCTCGCTAACGCAGGAGACAGCGACAAAGTATAATGATAATAAATAATACTTAACACTCAATCAAATGACTGTCTGCATTATGTTTCTCTTGGAGATGACAGCTAACAACATATGATGTTTCAACTTTTCCCATCAATAAATAGCCAACTAATTTTTGGTAACACTGTGAGCCAACAGAGCAAAGTTCCAAACCACACATGCTGCATCACACTTGTGTGCAGCTATAGTTGCAAATTCAATATCGATGTGGGTAAAAAAGAAAGTGGATAGGGAGAAATGGGTGATTATTAGTATCTAAGCACTTGGCCATGAGAAGAAAGATCATGAGAGGTAAGTGTTTCGGAAGCAGCTGAGCAAGTGTGTCAGCAGTTTTTAAATAAGAGACTGTGTATTTGTGACAGGCAATTTAAATGCGAAGGTGAGTAATGTGATAGTTAAGTATATAAGGGGGGCCTGGGGTATTCAGTATTGAATGGAAATGGCAAACAGCTTGTGGAGTGTGTGCTGATTAAGACTAATGACCATGGATACCTGGTATAAAAAGGGGGTTATATACAAGTATCATGTGAGTAGGAGAGATGGTCAGCAAGCATTACTGGATTGCAACTGACAGGCAGAAAAAGAGACTTTTGGATGTAAATGTGCTGAGAGGGGTAGCAGGTGGAATGTCTGATCATTATCTTGTAGAAGCAGGGGTGAAGATTCACAGAAGTTTTTGAAACAGTAGAAACAATTTTCTTAACAGCTAAGTAAAGGTATGCAACTGTCCATTTCCTTGTGGTGGCACTACTATATATCTTGCTGTGTGGAAAATGCTTTCATATGTGATGTTATTTAAATACATCTAAACAGGTAATTAGACCAACACATGTCCTTAGATCACTTTTTATATGTCTATATCGTATCTTGGAACTCTCAAAGCCTTTTTTTTTTCAATACCATCTATGTCTGATTCAGTCTTAAAGACATATCATATCTAACCATGTTTACCCCTTACTTTGTAATCTGTTCTGAATTAACAATACCAGATAAAAATCATGTTCACCCCTTATTTATAATCTGTTCTAAATTAGCAAAGTTGAAACTTACAAAATATTATTCGGTCCACAATGTAAGCATCTGAAAGTCCAACCTTCACAGGATGCTGGGTATCTCCAATTGCAGATACAATGACTGGAACTTGTTTGTATGTGAACACAATATCTCCATTCTTGTGTAAGGTTGCCTGTATTTATGAGAGAAAAAATTTCTGTAAGAGACATTGATGAAGCAACTTAGAGTGCAAAGGGAAAATTAAGCTATTGTACAAATATGGAAACTGATTTCTTTTACATTACTAAGCATGCAATAGAAAACATTTAGTGATTTAGTCCACTCAATGAAGCTGAGAATGGAATCAATGACAATGGGCATATAAACATAATCCTCTCTATTCATTCAAGATGAACTGTACACAAACTTTACCAAGCAACTTGTCTGTCTGTCTATGTCTCCAACACCTGTTTCCTTTGGGAACTTCCTTGAGGAGGTGGCTAAAGCAAAGAGTCTCCATAACTGGTGAACTCATACTGCTTCTTAGCCCTTAATGCCTCAACCTTAACAGGTCAATGGTAGATGGCAACTCTAGTGCAGTGTTTTCAGAGAATTTTACTTAATGTTCCCACTAACTAGTATTACCTAATGCTCCAACCTACTACTTCTAAGTAATGCTCCCACCTAAAGTTCCTACCTCATACTTCTACCTAATTATTCTACCTGATGCTCCCGTCTAATGTTCCTATCTATTGCTCCTACTATTTTGCCAAAAGGAAGAAAAATAAAAAATCAGGAGGATTGAGTTGTGTTGTCAAGTGTTATGTGTGACAAGGAGAGATTTTATGTTTGTGGACAGAATGCCAGCAGTGGGTGAGGCAGAAAAAAAAGACAGCTATCTATGTCAAAGAATTGCTACTTGACAACTGCTGAAGTACTGGCTCAACAGTTATTAATGACCCTCCCAATACCTAGGGGTAGTAGTAATAATATACCTTCCTGGTTGGTGGCTGCTTATCAGCTACTTCCTACTATACTACCTACCTATCATAGTGACTTAAAGGAAAAAAGACAAATTAAAAATTTACCAAACCAGGATTGTTTGTAAGCTCACAAAAGAACTATGTGATGAGACGCATGTTATGGCTATGGTTACAGAGCTGAACCAATATCATTCAAAGCCAATTCATCTAAAAGGACTGGTTATGCTACTGTCACCACACAATATCTTCTAAATTCATTCAGTAAAAACATGAATAACTTTTGTTCAGCCACTGTCAAGTGATAGAAAAAAATCAGCTAATCAAGAGGCATGGAGAAACCTGCTGGATTTGGTAGAGGATTGTACGTGCTGGATTTAGCAAAAAATACATGACAGCCATAGATTGTAAATGTGCCACTGAAGCCAAAGTTTGCTGTTCCTGATGTTGCCTTGCTGAAGAAGGAAAGGCAAACATGCATTGAAAAAATATCTTATAATAACACTACAAACTAGCATTTGCCCTAACCTCCACAGTCCATACTGTACCTCAAACCTATTTCGACTAAACAACTGAGATGACACTACAAACTAGCATTTGCCCTAACCTCCACAGTCCACACTACCTCAAACCTATTTTAACTAAAGAACTGAGATGTCTAAATTAAATCAAACTTCTCAGGTATTAGTATAATGGCAACTTAAGTCTCTGTTACTGCTTTTAGTGCAAGCGAAGAAAGAAGTCTAATGTGGCACCCTAATTAACTTACCATGAAAGAACCAATACCTAGTAATATGTCTAGTAAAATGTTCTGCATGCAATAGCCAGTTTGGTAATTCAACAAACAAAAATGCCACTATAATTCTTGAACCATGAACTACAAATCCTCTTAGCATAAGTCAGCTGAGCAAGTTTACTAGTTCGAAGGCTAAAAATGCAAGTTTGCTAAAGTTAAGGAGCCTTTGGGAATGACTACATTAACCAACCTTCATGTAGGAAATTGAAATCTATGAATGCAGAGAAATGATGGAAAGAATTGTAGGCAGTAGACTTTTCCCAAAGAAGGAACAGAGAAGGGGGCCAAGTGAGGATTTTCCCTCTTAGGCTCAATCCTCTGTTCTTAATGCTACCTCACTAACGCAGGAGATGGCAAATTTGTATTGTATAAAAAATGGATTTTCTATGGCTCAGACATGAAATATGATTACTGAACAGACTGCAGAATGATGTTAACAGAGAGACGTAGAGAATGGAGAGAAATTAGAAAATTTACTCCTGGGGATGGGTGAGAAAGACTATTACTACTGTATCCCCCCAGAATTAATACTTCCTAAAAACACATAGCAAAAGCAGCAGCAAAGGAAGGATTCCTCCTGATGCTTCCTAGGGTGGTGAACACATCTGGTCACTAATATCTAGTGATCTGCTATCCTGTGACTTGCTCTCTCTCTCTCTCTCTCTCTCTCTCTCTCTCTCTCTCTCTCTCTCTCTCTCTCTCTCTCTCTCTCTCTCTCCACCAAAAAAAAAAAAAGCAACTGCAGACAACTGCTTACCAGAGCAATCAACCACTAGGATATTTAGCAAGTATACAGTAATGCTGTTTTCTCACGGATATGAAATCCACCATATTCATACTTAACAAAAACAATAATCACTGCTCACAAATTGAAAAACCAAAATCATAGGTGAAACTGAAAGCTAAGGTTCAGATCATGGTGGTGGCAAGGGAGGAGTGTAGAGTTAATTGAGAGGTAAGTATTCTGCGTCTTCATTGTGGTACAGGTACACCACCAAATTTCCGGCAACTGATGGTTCAGCACCTACTTTAGTCCAGAGAAAATTACATGAGTGAGCTTGAAATTACTGCAGCCACCACACTAGTTTACTGGGCAGCCACAGATGGCGCTGTGTGTAGGGCACACTTATTTACATTCTTTACACTGCACTCATTGGTGGGGATACCACAATTCAGTGAGATTCTTTGCTTATTTTGCTTACATTTAACCCTAGCTATGGCTTCCAAGACATGTGAGAGCGTCAGTCGAGGTGTCAAACATAAACACCAGTCCATATCAATCCAAGATAAAGCAGAACTGTTGAAAAAAATTGACCGTGGTGTTTCAATGCGTAAGCTGAGTGACATCTACAGTACTGGTTCATCAACTGTTTATGATATAAAGAAGCAAAGGGAGAAAATATTGAAATTCTATGCAGAGAGCAATTCCAAGAAGCAAATGACAATTAGAAAAACTATGAAAGATGGTAAGAGTATTGAGCACAATGAGTGATGATGGAATGGCTTCGACAGTGTCGGAGTGATGGAGTGGACCTGTCAGGTAGCATGATAATGGACCAGGCTAAGTTGTTCCATATAGAACTTTAATTACAACATAATCTTCACCTTCGCCTCCACAAGATAATGATCAAACATCCCTCCAGTTGCACCTCTCCGCACATTAACATCCAAAAGTCTCTCTTTCGCACGCCTATCAATTAACATGTAATCCAATAACGCTCCCTGGCCATATCTCCTACTTACACACGTATACTTATGTATATCTCTCTTTTTAAACCAGGTATTCCCAATCACCAGTACTTTTTCAGCACATAAATCTACAAGCTCTTCATTTCCATTTACAACACTGAACACCCCATGTATACCAATTATTCCCTCAACTGCCACATTACTCACCTTTGCATTCAAATCACCCATCACTATAACCTGGTCTCGTGCATCAAAACCACTAACACACTCATTCAGCTGCTCCCAAAACACTTGCCTCTCATGATCTTTCTTCTCATGCCCAGGTGCATATGCACCAATAATCACCCATCTCTCTCCATCAGCTTTCAGTTTTACCCATATCAATCTAGAATTTACCTTCTTACACTCTATCACATACTCCCACCACTCCTGTTTCAGGAGTAGTGCTACTCCTCCCCTTGCTCTTGTTCTCTCACTAACCCCTGACTTTACTCCCAAGACATTCCCAAACCACTCTTCCCTTTTACCCTTGAGCTTCGTTTCACTCAGAGCCAAAATATCCAGGTTCCTTTCCTCAAACATACTACCTATCTCTCCTTTTTTCTCATCTTGGTTACATCCACACACATTTAGACACACCAATCTGAGCCTTCGAGGAGGATGAGCACTCCCCCTGTGACTCCTTCTTCTAAATAATGAAAAATAATGAAGTAAAATTAAGGCAGGAAAGAGAGTTACTGAATAACAACCAAAGAAGCCAGCTATGAGGGATTAGCTCTTCACACAGGGCAAATGCATCACGCTATTGTGAATGTAGCCCATGGTCCCGACGTATTTTAGACAATGACATTCAATATTCATTTGAATTCATGCAATTTAATCAGCTAGATCACTGTTTAAACTGTCCTCTGACAAAATTTAAAAAGACTTTTTAACTAAATAATATTTCACCTGAGCAAGACAGCTGTGTCAAAATGTATCAAATATATTTCATCTCTTCCTTGTAGAGTGTCTTAAATTCCAAACAATTAAAACCTGTACACACCCTGTGATCAGAAAAGAAGTCTAAATGCATTTTTGCAAAATGTACTACATGGGAAAAAATCAAAAGGCAAAAGTTCTACAGCAGAAAACATATATGGTCTCATGTATTGAAATAAATGAATGCAAAGCTTATGTATAATGCACCAGCAAAACAGAACCTTAAGAACTTAAACTGGTGGTATGAATAAGTTAAGAGTAAATGTCAATAAGAGCAAGGTTATTAGGTACAGTAGGGTTGAGGGTCAAGTCAATTGGGAGGTGAGTTTGAATGGTGAGAGGCTGGAGGAAGTGAAGTGTTTTAGATATCTGGGAGTGGATCTGTCAGCGGATGGAACCATGGAAGCGGAAGTGGATCATAGGGTGGGGGAGGGGGCGAAAATTTTGGGAGCATTGAAAAATGTATGGAAGTCGAGAACATTATCCCGGAAAGCAAAAATGGGTATGTTTGAAGGAATAGTAGTTCCAACAATGTTGTATGGTTGCGAGGCGTGGGCTATGGATAGAGTTGTGCGTAGGAGGATGGATGTGCTGGAAATGAGATGTTTGAGGACAATGTGTGGTGTGAGGTGGTTTGATCGAGTAAGTAACGTAAGGGTAAGAGAGATGTGTGGAAATAAAAAGAGCGTGGTTGAGAGAGCAGAAGAGGGTGTTTTGAAATGGTTTGGGCACATGGAGAGAATGAGTGAGGAAAGATTGACCAAGAGGATATATGTGTCGGAGGTGGAGGGAACGAGGAGAAGAGGGAGACCAAATTGGAGGTGGAAAGATGGAGTGAAAAGGATTTTGTGTGATCGGGGCCTGAACATGCAGGAGGGTGAAAGGAGGGCAAGGAATAGAGTGAATTGGAGCGATGTGGTATACAGGGGTTGACGTGCTGTCAGTGGATTGAATCAAGGCATGTGAAGCGTCTGGGGTAAACCATGGAAAGCTGTGTAGGTATGTATATTTGCGTGTGTGGACGTGTGTATGTACATGTGTATGGGGGGGGTTGGGCCATTTCTTTCGTCTGTTTCCTTGCGCTACCTCGCAAACGCGGGAGACAGCGACAAAGTATAAAAAAAAAAAAAAAAAAAAAATGAATAACTGCTAATCTGCAATGTAAGCCATATTTCTAATAAAATGATTCTATTTACATTTTGTCATTTGCTGAGTTTAGTTTACCCAAATCTTTACTAAATAACTTTTATGTCTGGTTTCTATAATGATGTTCCAAGCCTGTAAAGAAATATCTGCAATACCATATATATCACTGCAGCTCTATCTCAAGTACAACACATATATGATATTATCCAATTTCATAATATTCTAAAAAAGTTTATAAAATGTTTTAGTTCAACCAACCTGGAAGGTGAATGTACCAGCATCTTCATGGTCCTTCAATAGCACATTGTTCCACTGTACAGTAAATGATGTACCTGATTATGAAAAAGAACACTAATGAAAATAATAAAGGCACATGCTGGAAGGTGCAGATGGCACCCAAAAATACATACTCAGAGATAGTAAGTTCTAATATTGGGAGATTATAACCGTAAAGAAATAGGCTCAGAATACTAGTATTCTCAAGAATATCATGAGCCATAAGACAAATTCTCAAGTATTGAGGAAAATTTCTTGTATCAGCATGTCACTCTGAAAACAACAATCAGAAGGGCTAATAAATTACTAATACTAAATCCTTTTATTCTCCCCACTCACCCCATTCACATTCAGCGCTATCACCCTTAATCATGCATTCCTTTTAACCCTTGGCATAACTGATAGACTCCACTGCCACTTTTTAGCCTTTTGTGCCTCACCTTTGACAGGTCAGTGGCAGAGGGCAACTCCAGCGCAGCGTTTCCTGAGGCAGCGAGGTTCCAAAACTGTCAAAACTAAATGTAACAGTACACCTCTGGTGTTTATCCAGATCTAAAACTATTGCCCTGATGTAATTGGGCAATGCCTCCCCATTTCGTTCCATCCCTAAGAGGTATACTAATAAGGTCACCATGAGAAGGCAGGGTAAGATTTGGCTAATCCAGCAAAACTAGAGTACCCCTCGAGGTGCTAAAAACCCAATACTCTTCCCAATTCTGAGCTTCTCTACTTTTCATAGTAGCAGCACCTCTTACCTCAATGGTTATGATACTGCCACAGCACAAAATTATTATTCCAAGATATGGAATAACTCACCATTATCAGCATACTTGACAGAAGCATTTTTGGACAATGAAGTATCAAAGTTGGCCATGAGCGGAGCAATATACTGAGTAGCTGCCAGCCAGGTGTGAACAAAGTTACCAGTGAAGAGGAATCCCCCAGTGGCTATTGTGATGTTCTTCAGCATATGTCCATAAAACGGAAACTCAAAAGTCAGCGACACGGTCTGGAAAAGAATGTTTCTTTAATATTCTTTAAGTATCAAACAATCACCAAGTTTCAATATCAAATCATGACTGCAGTGGCTGAGGAAATGAGGAAAGAGGAATGGACAAGAAAAAATGCAGTTAGAAGTATTTTCTGAAAATCCATTTAAGTGCCTAAAAATAATCACCTTATGTTGGAACTGAAAGAAATGAGGTGAATGAGCACATGGTAGAAGTCTAGTGATTCTTAATTTTGCTCTTAGGAAAATCAGCACAACCTATCTTTCTACTATATACAAAGGTCCCTAGCTTACCATGACACTATCAATCATAGCTACAAGAGCACAAGTTTACAATAACTTACACTGCTTTACCAACAGCAGCAACAAGTTTTGAGTACCTGCAGTTTTTTCCAAATGGCAACGAAGTGTTGCACAGCTGTGGGTTGCTTGCTGCTTAGCACAGGAGGATGTCAACTGGGGATGGTGAGATGCACAAAGCAGTGGACAAGTGAGGTTATCGTTCCACTCTGAATTTGTAGCCTACACTCTGCTTGCTTTCTTCCTGTGACTCACACCTCACAAGAGATTCCACATCTCATGAAAAACTTCTAATAACTGTAACTTTAACATTTGCTGCTTTTCACCCTTAAATGCGATACACTGTGGCTCCTAAGCATAAAGCTAGGAATGAAAGTGGTCATACCCCAAAGAGGGTAGGAGTAGTAATGTGTTTAGAGTAAAAGGTGGACTTACTAGATCACCTTCCACATGGCAAAAGAGTAGGGTTTGTTACAAGGTATTTTGGTGTTGAGTCATCAGCACAAACCATACTGAAGAATGTAAACATGTTTTCAAAAGATAACCTGCTATTCCCTCACTTTATTTCCTCTACTTTGCTCCTTTATCTTTGCTTTAACAAACTATCGTCATGCATCTTCTCCATATGACCAAAGCACTTTACCAACTCTGTCATATCATATCCCTATGTTTTTTCTTCATCCTACATTTCCAAAACACTTCACCATTACTTGCTCCATCCCCTTAGTTTACATCATAAGCATCCTTCACACAGCTCACTTCAGTAGCCAATATTGTAGATATGTTTGCTCCATTCCATGTTCATACTCCACATTCACATTCTATGACAAGTAGAACCATGCTGTCTCTTTGTCCATTTTTTACATTCATGTTGATATTTTCCCCCTTTCAAAATTCTTGACAAGAATTCAATCAACTTTTTCCCTTAAATCCTCTAACCTCTTCCTACAGTTTACCCCTGCAATTCAGGTCACAAATTTTATCTATTGTGGATGGCACTGCAAAGTATAAGATTCCACACACCTTGAGAACACCATCACCTTACTCAACTGGCACTTTTTAAGATTCCTTCTTTTCATACCCACCTATGATCAATACTCACCTCAAATTCAATGAGGTGGATCAGCTACATACAGCCTCCTTAACACATCTCACAAACTTCCTATGCCAACTATGTTAATATGAGACCACAGTCATAAAAGTGTCTCGACTTTTCACAGTACTCACCAGGTTGATCTGTTTGTTTAGACCAGTGTATCCATATACACACATTGCTTCTATTGTATCTATTTTCCAAATCATTTCTTTATCACCATCTGATATATCTCTAGCCCAAAGTATCTTATTACATCTATGTATCTCTTCCTAAGATTCTCCTCCTTTTGCCTTCATCTGCAGTGCTTTACATCTCAAAAAACCTATCATTTGCCAAATGTTCCATATGACATCATATCTTTTTTCTATCTTTACCCTATCTACATGCAAGTTGCTCATATTAAATCCAGTCTCAAAATCTCTCCATCTCATGCTTATCACTTCAAAAAATATAATTACACATCTAGTAATGGAAACTGGGCATTGTTGGATTATGTACTATTCGAAAGGCAGGCAAAAGAGTGACTCTTGAACAAGAATGTCCTGAGAGGGGCAGCAGGTGGGATGCATGACCATTACTTGACAAAGGCAAGGGTGAAGGCTTCTAGAGGCTTGAGAAACAGAGGAAATTATTTGGGTGGTTTATGATGATGACAGAGAGGTTTGAAAAAGGGCTTGTGAGAAGACACAACAGGAGAGCTTAGGTGTAGAATGGCAAAAGGTGCGAGCAAATTAGGCTAGAGAAGTGTGTGAGGAATGGGAGGTATTCATGGAATCAGCAATTACATGTGAGAGAGAAGTGTGTGGCATGCAGGTGAAAGGTGGACAGGTGACAAAGGGTAGTGAGTGATGGGGTGAAGATAAACTGCACAAAAAAAACAAAATGACAAGAGAGATGGGCATGGACATTATTCATGGGGAAGGAACGCAACCGATTGAGAAATATGAAAGAAAACGTGACAGGAGGTCATGAGAAAGGTGCAGAGGATGAAAAAGGGATAATGAGAGTTAGGGTGAGTGAGTATTAGCAAACTTTGGGAGAGTAAGAAAACATTTTGAAAGAAGGTTGACTGTGTGTGAAAAACAAGAGAAAAGATAGGAATGTAAGAGAAGGAAGCAAATGGGGAAGAGTTACCAGGCAGAAATGAGCTGAAGAGATGAAGTGAGTATTCTACAATAGTGATGAATGTGTTAAATGATAGGGTGGCAGATATGCAATGTTTTGAACATGGAGGTGTGTGAAGTGAGAGTCATGGCAAGTGGTTTGGTGAAGCACGACTACGAGACTGGGGTGGATGTAACTGCAGCTGAATTTTCTAAGAAAGGAGGTAATTGTGCTTCTGACTGATAAATTACAATTCATATGATGAATGATCAATTACAATTCTCAGTGTACATATGGCTCATGGACAGGTGCCTCAGGACTGGTGGAATGGCTGTACCATATAGCATCACTGCATAATGGCATGGGGAAAAAAGTGAATGATCAAATGATAGAGGTATGTTTGTTCTGTGTGATGAACAAGTTTTCTATAAGAGCAGTGTTTGAATGGTGGGGGCATGCGAACAATGTGGCTTCAGGAATGGTAAAGGATCTGTGATCTGGTATTTGCTTTGAAGAATGTGTGAGAAATATTTAGATAAACAGAGGACCCTGAGTGTGGCATTTATCGGTCAGGAGAAAGTGGGGTAATGGGACCTAGGAAGTCAATCAGCTGCTGTTTGTGGATGACAATTCACTGGTGGCAGATAGGAGTGAGAAACTGCAAACACAGTTCCCACTACTAATTAAAAGAGCAAAATAAATCGCCATAAGGTATCTTGCCATTATGCAACAGCACCTCTTGATCCAACAAAAGACAAATAAAATCAGAGAGCCTGACCATGTCTCCCTGGAAATGCAAGCAGAAGACAAATAAAATCAGAGAGCCTGACTGTCTCCCTGGAATTGCAAGAAGCCTGCCATGGAGATGGGAGACTGGGGCAAGTTTAGATAATTACCGAAACACCTGACAGGTGATTACAACAAAATCTTCCTAGTGTGTTTACTTCAAAAAGACTCCAAACTGCCTATCACCTGAAAATGGGATAAACATTTAAATCTGGTAGTTTGGGTCCTAAAATGGTTGTTCAACTGCTACAATCTATCAATCAATTATGCATAAATGTATGCAGCTGATGGTATGTACCACAATAAAAATAATCTCATCCGGGTCATGCTATTCAAACCTTTGACTTGCCTTTAAACTGACAATTCAAAAATCATTTCAAGACTACTTTACATTACTCACGGCAGCTCTACGATGTGAGGCTGATAGCAATTCATTCGTAACTACTTTTTCTTCTTCATATGAATCCAGATCCACCCAATACTGTTGTGCCTCCTGCATGCCTGTGTAGGTGTACGAACGATAGTATCTGAAAGCATTGATAATAAATGTATCATAAACTGAATGTATTCTTTGCCTATCCATACCTATATCTCTTCATACTATGAACATGGATATCTCACTCATATCCTCCTCTAAACACTACATCCTTTGTCTATTTCAAGAGATTTCTCTACTGTCATGGGTTACTCATTCTGTACTTCCTCTTCCTCTTCATTTTCACTCTATATCTCCTCCCACACGTTTCATAATTTTTTTTTTTTTTTTTTCATACTATTCGCTATTTCCCGCAATAGCGAGGTAGCGTTAAGAACAGAGGACTGGGCCTTTGAGGGAATATCCTCACCTGGACCTCTCCTCTGTTCCTTCTTTTGGAAAAAAAAAAAAACGAGAGGGGAGGATTTCCAGCCCCCCGCTCCCTTCCCTTTTAGTCGCCTTCTACGACACGCAGGGAATACGTGGGAAGTATTCTTTCTCCCCTATCCCCAGTACCAAAACTACTTCCTCCATATACCCTTACTACCACTGAAACTTACACAGGATGCAACATATGATCATGCCAAGCAGTTTGTTTATACATAAACTTTAAATTTCCTTACTCTGGATGCAAAAGTAATTCTTTTTGTTGCAGGTATGAACAATCTAATATTAGATATCACAACTTTATACATGAAAAGTATACTGACAGGACAGATGAAAGAGCCATGAAAAGATTTCTCCCCAAAGGTTCAGACTGGGATATCTGAATGTGCATGATGTGACTATGATGGGAAAAAGGGAGAGACAAGTGGTGTGTGTGATGAAAGGAACTTGGACATTCTGATTCTGAATGAAATTACGTTGAAGGGAAAGGAGGTAGAATGTACTGTGGATGTTTGAGAGGTAAAATCTGGGGATAATGAGAGTGCAAGGCAAGACAAGGTGAAGCATTTCTTATGGTGGAAGGGTTAAAGATTGTTAGATAGAGTAAAGAAGTGACTTAAGATTGATATGGATTAGAATGAAAGTATACTAAGAGAGGCAGTTAACTGTTAGTGCTTATGTACCTGGTACTGAGAGAGTGAGGAAGAGAAAAGTGCATTCTGAGAGCTAAGAGAATGCTTCGATTATTCTGAATCAAGATATTAAATCTTGGAGCCAGGAGATCTGAATGCAAAAGTGGGTGATTTGGTAACTGAAGGCATAATTGGGGACATGGGGGCCTAGGTATAAAGGGAAGTGGTGAAGAGCCTGTGAGTGCTCATAGAGGAAAGGGAAATGGTAATACTAAGTTAGAAAAATAAAATGCCTACAAGAGTGAGAGGAGCAGGGGATCAACAGATATTACTGGATTATGTGCTACTTGACCGGAGAGGTTGCTGGATGTGAACCTGCTGTGAGGGGCAGCAGGTCTTATTACTTCTTGGTGAAGGGAAGTGTAAAAGTTTGTTGTGCTCTTAGGAAAAAAGAAAATGATCAAAGAGAGACCAAGTGAGTGCATATAGGTGGGATATGGGAGTATATAAAAGAACGGGGAGTGGTGGAAAGAGGAGTTTATATGCTTTGAAAACGAAAAGAGAGGTGAATGGGTGGTACTGCAAGGAAAGGAGTGCATGTGACTGGAAAGATTACAAGAGAAGTAGGTCAAAAGAAAGTTACGGAAGCTGATAAAAAGGTCAAATGAGAGGCGGGATGGGAGAAGCAATGAAATTTTGGAAGAGGTAAATAGTATGAAAAAAAATGGGAGCAACAGAGAGGGGAACAGATGAGGAAATGGTAAACAGATCAAATAAGTATTCTGAATGACAATGATGATTGTGTGGCAGATGTGGTATGCAGTAAAAGAGTCCTGGTGAATGATATTGTGCTATGAATATATGCAATAAATGGAAAGTTATTAGATGCTGTAAGGATATTTGTCCCAGGAGAGTAAAGCAAATGTGCTTGTAGAAAGGGATGAGAGTCAGTAGTTCCCAGTTACAGAGGGTCTACAACAATGATGTGTGATGTCACTGTGGTCGTTTTAGCAGTTTCCAGCGACAGTGGGTCTACACCAGTGGTGTGATGGCACTGTGGTTGTTTTGTCTGTTCATGGGTAGGGTGGTGATGGACTTGAATGCAAGGGTCTTAAGAGTGAGGGATAGGTCTGTAGTATTCTGGGGACATGGAGGAATGGGAGGTGAATCAACTGCTGTGCAGATGACAAAGCTATGGTGGCTGACTCCAAAAAGAATCTCTAGAACCTGGTGCCACAGATTGGGAATGCAAGTGAAAGGAGAAATTTGAGAGCATGTGTGAACAAAAGTAAGGTAATGCAATACAGCAAGGAGATAAGACAAGATGATTAGTGTAATTTTGAATGGGAAGACCTTGAGGAAGTGGAAAGCTGCAGATATCTGGCAGTGGATGAGGAAGTGGGTGGAATCACAGGACCTGAAGTAGGTCAAATGGTGAAAAAGGGGGATAAAGTCCACTGTGCATTAAGTAGTGTGTGACAGGAGGTAAAATTTTGTTAAGGCAAAGATGGAAATGCCTGAAGGTATTGTAGTCCAGTGGATTACTGTTTGGATGGATGTCATGGACCTTGAATGAAAAGGACGGCTGGAAACGTAAGGAAATGTGATATCAGGCAGATAGATCAAGTAAGGAATAAAAGAATTCTTTCCTACAAATACAACAGTACCTACAGCAAGATTTTGACATAAGAAAAGGCTAGCAAAATCATGTTCACTGCACATCTTGCTTGATGAGTAATTCTGTCTGTCTTTGCCATTATGTAAATTCGGTAGTCACCATTCCTGGAAGAGGTGTGGAAGCAAGCAGGTTTACTGAGTGATGTGACAGGGAAGTACTTAAATGGTGTTCATATATGAAGGATGAGCAAAGAAAGATAAGACGACCTATGTATTAAATGGAGGGAGGATGAGATTTTGCCAATAGGTAGGGACAGCAAATAGTGTTCACTGAACATCTTGCCCAATTAATGATAATGTTTTTCCCTGAGCAATACATGTATAATCAACCATCTTCAGCTTGTGTGAAATAATTTCAGCCACTTATCAGGGTATTTCTAAAGTTTCTAATCATGTCAAATGTAGATTTTTTTTTCAATGCATTTTAGTAGTACAATGAATATCTTTCCATCATTCTCAAAGGGCTTTTGTAAATATTTTTTAGTGTTCCCTTGGTGTGTTCAAAAGATATCACTGCAGTTTCAGGTAATCTTGATACTAACACAATGAAATGCTTTTATAGCAAGATCTGAAGAAATGCTCAAATCACAGAAATTTATGTCAGTTAAAGTATTAGTAAGAGAAACACTTAGAAAAAGGTGGTGATTTCTAGGTGGCACCTGTGGACATTGAGAAAGAATATGACAGGGTTGATATGAGGCTCTGTGGAAGGTATTATGAATAACTGGGGTAAACAGAAGGCTTTAAATGTAGAGGAGTGACAGTTAGGTGTGTGTGTGGGAAGGAAAGGTTCTTGAAGAAGGCAGGTCTGTGTTATGGTAATGTGATGCTACTGAAGTTGCTTTATCTGGTGATGGTCTAGAGCACTGAGATGAGGACAGTGTGGCATAGGTGATGAAGCAGTTGCCGTCTGCATATAACACAGCTCTGGTTGCAGACTCAAGGAAAAAATTACAGAAACTGGAGAAATTCTCTGTAAGTGTGTGTGAAAAGAGAAAGTTAAAAGAAAATTAGAAAAGCAATGTAATGAAGTGCAGCAGGGAAATGAGACAGGACAGTTTAAGATTCACCAAGAATGGGGAGGGCCTGGAAGAAAAGGAGTGCTTTAGATACCTGGTAGTGGACTTGGAAGAAGACAGAATCATAGGGGATAAAGTATCATACTGTGGAACAGGGAGGTATGGCCCTGGGTATGTTGAAAAGTGTGTGGATGGGGATGTCAGAGTCTGTATAAATAAACTTGGGTATGTTTGAAGGTATGATAGTTCCGCATGGACATGAGTCATAGGCCTAAGATGCAAACAAACAGAAAGGGACGGAGTTAATGAAAATTACATGCCTGTGGGCATGTAGTGTGAGGTGGATTTATCATGGAAAGAATGACAACATAGGAGAGAGCTGTGGCAGTATGCACATCATTACTGAGAGAGCTGACCAGGATGTGCTGAAATGGTTCAGGCATAAGAAAAGGATGACAGATGAAAAAGTGATTAAAAAGACTTACATGCTAGAAGCAGTGGAAGGACTAGGGAGAGGCAAATATGAGGGGAAAGGAAGAATTGAGTGCAAGGGTCTCTGGGGTATCATAGTCTGATCGTAATGTGGTACATGGGGGACCAAGTGCAGTTAGTTAGCAGAACCCAGTCACAGATAATATTCATGGCTGCAACCACATTAGAAAATAACCTCTGCCACAAACACACATTAACTCTTACCTATGGTGATCAACTGTTGTGTTGTCAGTGTTAAACCCAGTAATCGGAGAAATGGTGTCATCTCCAGAGTCAGGGTCATCTTCATCATCTTGTATAGAAGTGACTTCTTCTTCCAAGGTGGTATCCTCAACAACTGTAACATTAGCGGTGGCTGGAGTGGAAGTGGTATCATCTGTCTCCTCTTCCGTGCTATTCTTAGAATCCTATAAGATAAATATATTCATCTGTAGTCTAGCATATGAACACTTCCATCATCACTATAGAAAAAATTCAATTCTTTACATTGCATTCATTTAAACATCTCACTGGGATAGCTTATCTAGAAACCACACCGTTTCAAAAAATTTTCATCAGTCTTCTACACCTTGGACTGTAATATGAGAGCCTGGGAGTAAAACTGATAACTTTCCACTGGGAAAATTGGGCCAATAACATGGTTTATGACAAGGAACAATGAATGGAAAACCCCAACTAGGTAAGGCCCAGTGGACCCTAAACACTTTCTATCTATCAATTACTTTCATCACTATTCCCATTCATGCTATCAGTCAAGTGTATATAGCCTCCTCGTTCACTTTCATACATCTTCAGCCTGTTCAGAGAAAAGGCTTCCTTACCATCTCACAAAGAGTATCAAATTGGTTCCCTGAACTATACTTCTTTCTGCACTTCACACCTTCATACTTATACAAAACATGCCTCCACAACCCACCATCAGAAATTATTCCTCCGGCATCTTCACATGAAATACTCTACCCATAAATGATTAACTTACTGGAAGTATTAATATTTTGGCAGTGTACGTCTTCAGTCATACTCATGCAGATCTTTTAGAACAACTAATCAGCAAGTACCCTACACAGTTCACCTCTTTAAACAGCAATTACCCTCACAACCTTCAAAAGATTTCTTCACACTACAAATCTTTCACACCTTCATTCATTACTCTATCAATTCTTCTGATTTCATCGTAAGTTATCCATCTTAAATGAATTTAATTTCATCCTATCTATACTTATGAAACTGAGATTACTATATCATGTGTTCCTCCTGGGCTGATATCACCATATCTGCAAGTCTTCCCATCAGAGTTCTCCATGCACTTCCAATTCTTCTCCCATGCATGACCCTACTCAGCTTCAACATTAACAGTCCCATCCTTAATGATCATCAACACTCCCAAATACCTTAACAATTTTAACATCTAATTCTTCTCCATTTCCTCTTAATACACTATGACTGTCCATATCTTTTAAATAATGAGAATCTTCAAGTACAAAGTTTACATGTGAGCCCTGATATGTACGTCTGGGTGATCTAATCTTGGAAGAATGCTGAAGCACTCACCAATTAGAACTATGCAAGTTTTTTTAATGAAAATAAAAGAAAAAAGAACACTTTCCTCCACTAGCCACAACTTATGCATCTTCAGTTTCCAATCACATCACTACCCTTCATCCAACATTCCCCTGTGAGCTTACCCTACACCTTTGCAGACAAGACTAAGATACTATCAATTTACAATGGTGCTACTTATTTCTCTGGTCATATCTATCTACCTATATCTCTGATGCCTATTCCAACTGGAATTCACTCAAATGGGTGGCCATGGCAACAGGGTCTCCATAACTAAAGAACTCCAATGCCACTTCTTAGCCTTCAGTGCCTCACCCTTAACAGGCCACTGACACACGGCAAGTCTAGCACAGTGTTTGCAGAGGCTCCTACCTAATGTTCCTGATGACTACTTTTATCTCATACTCCAACCAACTACTTCTCCCTAATGTTTCTATCTAATGCTCCTGCCTAAATGTTCCTACCTACTACTTCTATCTACTGCTCCTACCATTTTGCCAAAAGGCAGGGTTAGCGCATAGTGCTCACCGCAAGAAAATCTAGAGTTACGAAGAACAAGTTGCGTGAGTTAAGTGTTATCAAGTGTTACATATGACAAGGAGAGATTGTATGTTTGTGGACATAATGCCAGTAGAATGACAGCTACCTGGGTTAGAGGAGTGGAATTTGACAACCACTGAAGTACTGGCTCACAAAGCAGATGTTACTAAATCTCCTGATACCCAAGTGGGTAGTAACAGTAATATGCCTCCCTGACCGTTGGCTGCCTACCAACTACTACCTATCATCCTGTCGTATGAGCAACTAAATCATGATAATGCAACATAATTATCACGTTATATATGCAATATCTCTATATGAAGCAAGCACAGTTTTTTGGTTTCCTTTTGACACTGCTTTAAGAAAGCTTTTTTCTAGTAAGAAAAATATGTTTTTTAACATCTTATCAAAATCAAACACAACTTTACTCTTTTACAACGTGTTGGCTCATGCAAAATCTTCCGCAAACATCTAATTCATAAATGATCTCCATATCTACATACAATGACATCAGCACAAATTTTTCTTTTAGGATTCAGCATGCAGATATAACAATCAAAAAGTTTAGGAAATACTACTTGCACCAAGAAATTAGAAAGTATGACATGAACGAGGACTATCTTTGAAAGTGTATATATTCAGAGGGGATAGGATAGGTAAAATAAGGACTAGAATAAGACAGGAAAAATGCTAAACACCACAGAATGAAAGTTGGGTAAATTTGCAAAAATGTTTCTTTACCAAATAAGAAAAACATTTCAGACATGCTGAAGAGAATAAGCTTTAAAGTATGTAAAAATTCGTAATAAAAAAAGTCACTAAAATCACAGAAATAATGCACAGAATGCAATATCTTCCCCAAAAAGGTATACCATGCATAAAAAATTATGCTACCACCACCATAATCCTTAAAATGCAACACCCACCGTCAACCCTCCCGTTCTATTTTCTTCCAGGTTAGCTTCAGTCTCATTACTGGGTACGGGACTACTAGTGCTTGTGGTAGTGGTTGAACTGGTAACAGGAATGGCACCTGGAGTAGAGTTGCTGACAGAAACAATATCACTGAGGGTTTCTACTGTAGGTTCAGTAGTTGAACTTGTGAGAGATTTTGTAGCTAATGCATCCTTCTTCAATGGAGGTATTTTTTTCTTCGTGTCAGTTTTAGGGGGTATTTTGTCACCTTTGGAATTTTTTAAAGGATCAGCTGACTTCACGTCCTGTAATTTTTGCATAGTATTAACAAACTTGTTAAAAAAAAAAGTACACTGACAGGGCAATTACAACTTTATATGTGACACATTGCTGCAGTGAACAGTCCAAATGCCAAGAAAATACAAGATGTTATTCAAAACCTCTAAACAATAGAAATCTTCACCATCTGAGTTATTCTCCTATAAAATCAATACACAACCACTGGTACTAATTCTATGCAATAATGCATCATTTTCAAACAAGTCAGATGCTGCATATGAAAGTATGATGGTAAAATTGAAACTGCTTCTTTCAAATAAGAAAACCAAAATTTTCAGAGTACAAAAAAGGGAAAATTATAATTCCTAGTAATGTGTTACTCCCAAATGGGTTATTACTCAAAATATTATAAACTAACAAAGTTAAAGAACCACCAACTCAGTGCAACACTATAAGAGCAATTTTGTATATACATTTTTACATCTGAGATTTTGAAACTGATACAGATTTTCTTTATAGAGCATCAAATTAGAGATTTAAACACTTATGGTGAACTGACAAATTATATGAAAGGAATCCAATCAAAGAAAAATATCAGAAAATATGAATTTATTCACATTTCATTCACACCGCCATTTTAAGCAATGACATGAAGCATCAAATAATATCAAGCACAAAGCAATAACAGAATTGAAAATTATACCATAGGTCAAGAGAACATCCTTTCTATCTTATTTCTTAAATATAAAGTTGTGATTCTGATGACTTCAACAACCCCTATTTTAACAAAAATATCATTCAGGTCTCTTTCCACAGTACATCCTAGACAATCATGCACAACTTTCCTTCATACATCACAGTGTTAAAATATCTACAAAGACTACTCAGCTGTAACACTAATTATTCACGCATTCCAAAAAATCCCTTCCCATCACTTTAACTTTCTCCATTTCTATTCATAATCAATCTCATCTGAATGCACCGTAATTCTCCTAGGCCATTACCATTTCATTAATTTCAACATTTACTTGACTACCACACTCTTCATCTTCATAATGCAGTACCATAACCCCTCATTCCTCATCCTAGTCAACCTTAGAATTTTGCCTCGAAATAATAAATTTTACCTGCTAGCCTTCTTTCATGGACAATAGAAATAACAGCCAAGTCTGTGGAATAGAGTTCTGTGCCCATCTAATGGTGTCACTGGACTCCACCTTCTTAAACTTACAATGTGAGTGAGGGGTTACCTTTGACAAAGCTGTATCACTGTCAACTGACAAAAGATTACCTCTGACAGGATTGTATCACTGTCATTTGACAAAAGAAATCATAGACTTGACAGAAAACTTCTTGTTTCAAAGAAGTCTATCCTATTCCTGCTACCGAGTGCAGTGCAGCCTTGGAGGTCAGGAGCCCCTGAAAGGGAGTCCTAGAGTTGACCAAGCTGTTGGAAGCCACAACACAAGTCACCACAGCCTAGCTCATCTAGTCCCATTTGTAGGTACTTGTCCAGGGCACTGTTAAACTTCTCTACTGTGCCTCCCATAATGCTTCGGATGATAAAAGGTGTTTTTTAAGGTGTTCTTACTTTTTGTACGTATACCATCTCTGTATTTCAGAGGTAGTTTGATACAAAGTCTTCCATGCAAAGTATGCCAGTGGGGCATTATTTCTATATGTAAATTGGCAACAACACCTAGGATTTTCCTGGTGTAGATGATATATCTCTCCACTTTGTACTCCTGGGAGTATAGCCTTAATAGATTTCAACTGTTCCCAGTTCCTTTATCATGTTAGCACAGGCTTCAATTTGTAAATTAGAATCTTGAATATCATCTTTGGTTTTTCTTTTCATCCTGAATGTCTGCAAAGGAATTCTAATTTGCCCTTTAATCCAACCCCTGTACTTTTTCCTCTTGACCTCATGCTGCATTCTCTTATACATCAAACAATATACAAACTAAAAGTGGGAGTGGTTCTGAATATGAGGGAAACTATGGATTCATGTTACAAAAATAAGAATATAAATCAAAATGACCCAAACTTATGTTAGTCTAACCTCACTTTCAGATTGAGTAGAGCCCAAAATATGCCCTACCTACAGTAAATTTGTCACTATCAATTTAGGCAGTAGACTGAGACGTAAGCAGCATAACTGAATAATTTTCAACGGGAAAATAAAACTGGGAAGTAGTTATGATAGTCAACATAGCACTGAACCCTTGCAACCCTCAAATAATATCTTCACTCCTTCTCTAATAATCCCCAAGGTCTTAAAAGTTTTAAAATGCTTCACACCTTGATATCACTGATTTAAATCTCAACCCATGCCTTGTTCAAATGTGTCACAATCACTGACCTTACCTCCAAAACTCCAGATATAACAGTTTTATCAATTTCTTCAGGTGACATTTCAAATTCAGAATAATTCAGCCATTTACCTAAATCTGTGTCCCTCATTAATGATGTGGTTTCTAACAATGAACATGAACTTTTATTATCCAGACAGCTTTCAGATGTAAGAAGATTTCTACTGAGAGAAAGATGCATACCACACAGTTAACATTAGGAAGCTTTTTCAAAATGCGAGGAAAACTCCCCCTACATCTTCAATTGAAACAACTGTCATATCAGATAATTCAGTAAGTGATGCAGACAAGATCTGTGTTCCTTCCACTCCCTCCCAGTAACCCTCACTCCACCACAACCTCAAGCCCTCATCACTACATCTTCTGGCAAGTTTTCATTAAACAATATCTAAAATAAAGAAAAGAAAGTAAGTACAGTACATTGTTCTATCTTTGACATCTGTTCCAAAGGGAACTCCCTCAAAGGCATGGCCACAGCAACAGTCTCTCCATGTGTGATACACAGTGCAGGTGTTGAGTATTTGTGGTAGCTAAGAACCAATAGTAGCCTCACTTTCAATTACATTAACTGAGTGGTTTGTAATCTTACCTACGCTCAAGACAAGGTGGATGAAAAAGCAGATAAGGCCCAGTTTAGGTTGGAACAAAAGATTTTTTTCATAGAAGACACTGATATATTCTTTTTTATTCAAAACTCATGCTAGCAAGTTTTCTGACAGTGTTTAGTTTTGCATATCTTTCATGATGAAATCTGTGACGAGTGGGTGAATGTCATGTATGTGTTATAAATAAATGGCACCTTGTATGGTAGTTGTTTTGTTGAGTGGGAGTATCTGATCATTCAGGATATGCAAGGGCGCTGGTTGGATTTACATCTGTCACAGTGACAAATTTGTGGGGAAGCCATTCTGTTTTGAGTGAGCCAGCGTTCTAAATGTGTAATACAGTTATGCATGTTTGATGGTACTTGTGCAGCAAAAGGGTGCTGTGATGTAAGGTCATCTTCACTGTTTTCACAGTGTGGGCTGACTCCAAGAAGAAATGATGGTTGAAGATGAATCATGAAGGAAAGAGTTTTATGGCCTGATATGTTATGTCTCTGATGTGCTTATCATCAGATCAAGTGATGAATCCATGACCATAGGGATAATGGTTTAGTTGAAGGGACACAGGACTAAATCCCAACTAAAATGATCTCTCCACTATACATACAGTAAGCACTGCTGGAGGCATCCAGAACAGTTCCAGTTCCTTTGGAAAGCTGGTATACAACCTCAGCCTTAGGAAAGTACCTAATTAGGCATCTCAAGTGGAGGAGAGAGGGTGGACATGCCCATGTTGAAACGATAAAGACCCTAATGGGGCAGAGATACCACACTTTACTCCTAGTGTTCAAATGCTTAAAGCAAGACTTGGTGAAAACATGAGGAAGTCTTAATTTTGGATTTTAATCAATCCACTGAAATAGCATCCTAATAGATTAAGGAGTCAATGCTGAGCAGGAAGTGGGCTCAGAAGACTAGAAAAATTAGAAACTATGTTTAAGAGTCCTAGTGCTGCAAAAGGAACGGTTCATTATGTTCTGGACTGAGCAATGATAACATGGCATATGGAGCACTAGGTGTAGTCATCGTAAAATCACCAGAATCCAAAAAAAAAAAAAGAAGACAGATATAAGACTGGAGAAAATGGGTTAACTGTGGTACATAGTAACTAACTGAGATGGATAACTAAAGGATACAAAATATTTATGAAATATGGATACGTCTTAAGAAACCTTCCGTTGGTAAATGCATGATATCAGTGCCAATACACAAAGCCTTAACATGGCTTGACCATCATTATGCTCTTTCCATCCTATCCATACCAGGTGTTTTTAAATAAGCACATAACCTATAATCAATCTTTTTTTACCAGCATTCTTCTTACATACTATCAGCAGTTGATGCATTCATTGTCTTGTAATTTTTTAACTAGCTACATCCTGGGGAAAAATATATGAGAAATATATGAAAGCCAGCAAGGCAGCAGGTTTGGATGGTATTGCAGTGGAATTTATTAAAAAAAGGGGGAGACTGTATTGTTGACTGGTTGGTAAGGTTATTTAATGTATGTATTTAATGTATGGTGAGGTGCCTGAGGATTGGCAGAATGCGTGCATAGTGCCATTGTACAAAGGCAAAGGGGATAAGAGTGAGTGCTCAAATTACAGAGGTATAAGTTTGTTGAGTGTTCCTGGTAAATTACATGGGAGGGTATTGATTGAGAGGGTGAAGGCATGTACAGAGCATCAGATTGGGGAAGAGCAGTGTGGTTTCAGAAGTGGTAGAGGATGTGTGGATCAGGTGTTTGCTTTGAAAATATCATTTATTTATTTTTATTTATTTTGCTTTGTCGCTGTCTCCCGCGTTTGCGAGGTAACGCAAGGAAACAGACGAAAGAAATGGCCCAACCCACCCCCATACACAATGTACACACACACACACGCAAATATACATACCTATACATCTCAATGTACACATATATATACACACACAGACACATACATATATACCCATGCACACAATTCACACTGTCTGCCCCCTATTCATTCCCATCGCCACCTCGCCACACATGGAATACCATCCCCCTCCCCCCTCATGTGTGCGAGGTAGTACTAGGAAAAGACAACAAAGGCCCCATTTGTTCACACTCAGTCTCCAGCTGTCACGCAATAATGCCCGAAACCACACCTCCCTTTCCACATCCAGGCCCCACACAACTTTCCATGGTTTACCCCAGACGCTTCACATGCCCTGATTCAATCCACTGACAGCACGTCAACCCCGGTATACCACATCGATCCAATTCACTCAATTCCTTGCCCACCTTTCACCCTCCTGCATGTTCAGGCCCCGATCACTCAAAATCTTTTTCACTCCATCTTTCCACCTCCAATTTGGTCTCCCACTTCTCCTCGTTCCCTCCACCTCCGACACATATATCCTCTTGGTCAATCTTTCCTCACTCATTCTCTCCATGTGCCCAAACCATTTCAAAACACCCTCTTCTGCTCTCTCAACCACGCTCTTTTTATTTCCACACATCTCCCTTACCCTTACATTACTTACTCGATCAAACCACCTCACATCACACATTGTCCTCAAACATCTCATTTCCAGCACATCCACCCTCCTGCGCACAACTCTATCCATAGCACACACCTCGCAACCATACAACATTGTTGGAACCACTATTCCTTCAAACATATCCATTTTTGCTTTCCGAGATAATGTTCTCGACTTCCACACATTCTTCAAGGCTCCCAGGATTTTCGCCCCCTCCCCCACCCTATGATTCACTTCCGCTTCCATGGTTCCATCCGCTGCCAGATCCACTCCCAGATATCTAAAACACTTTACTTCCTCCAGTTTTTCTCCATTCAAACTTACCTCCCAATTGACTTGACCCTCAACCCTACTGTACCTAATAACCTTTGAAAAATGTATGAGAAATACTTAGAAAAACAAATGGATTTGTATGTAGCATTTATGGATTTGGAGAAGGCATATGATAGAGTTGATAGAGATGCTCTGTGGAAGGTACTAAGAATATATGGTGTGGGAGGCAAGTTGTTAGAAGCAGTGAAAAGTTTTTATCGAGGATGTAAGACATGTATACGTGTACGATGAGAGGAAAGTGATTGGTTCTCAGTGAATGTAGGTTTGTGGCAGGGGTGTGTGATGTCTCCATGGTTGTTTAATTTGTTTATGGATGGGGTTGTTTGGGAGGTAAATGCAAGAGTTTTGGAAAGAGGGGCAAGTATGCAGTCTGTTGGGGATGAGAGAGCTTGGGAAGCGAGTCAGTTGTTGTTTGCTGATGATACAGCGCTGGTGGCTGATTCATGTGAGAAACTGCAGAAGCTGGTGACTGAGTTTGGTAAAGTGTGTGAAAGAAGAAAGTTAAGAGTAAATGTGAATAAGAGCAAGGTTATTAGGTACAGTAGGGTTGAGGGTCAAGTTAATTGGGAGGTAAGTTTGAATGGAGAAAAACTGGAGGAAGTGTTTTAGATATCTGGGAGTGGATCTGGCAGCAGATGGAACCATGGAAGCAGAAGTGAATCAAACGGTGGGGGAGGGGGCGAAAATTCTGGGAGCCTTGAAGAATGTGTGGAAGTCGAGAACATTATCTTGGAAAGCAAAAATGGGTATGTTTGAAGGAATAGTGGTTCCAACAATGTTGTATGGTTGCGAGGCGTGGGCTATGGATAGAGTTGTGCGCAGGAGGGTGGATGTGCTGGAAATGAGATGTTTGAGGACAATGTGTGGTGTGAGGTGGTTTGATCGAGTAAGTAACATAAGGGTAAGAGAGATGTGTGGAAATAAAAAGAGCGTGGTTGAGAGAGCAGAAGAGGGTGTTTTGAAATGGTTTGGGCACATGGAGAGAATGAGTGAGGAAAGATTGACCAAGAGGATATAAGTGTCGGAGGTGGAGGGAACAAGGAGAAGTGGGACCAAATTGGAGGTGGAAAGATGGAGTGAAAAAGATTTTGTGTGATTGGGGCCTGAACATGCAGGAGGGTGAAAGGAGGGCAAGGAATAGAGTGAATTGGATCGATGTGGTATACCGGGGTTGACGTGCTGTCAGTGGATTGAATCAGGGCATGTGAAGCATCTGGGGTAAACCATGGAAAGCTGTGTAGGTATGTATATTTGCGTGTGTGGACGTGTATGTATATACATGTGTATGGGGATAGGTTGGGCCATTTCTTTCGTCTGTTTCCTTGCGCTACCTCACAAACGCGGGAGACCGGCAAAAAAAAAAAAAAAAAAAAAAATATATATATATAATATGATACAAAGCATATTTCTACATAGGCCCCTCAAATGTACATCATTCATGTGTGGTTGGCAAGTTTTGCCTTCCTCGTGAGATACTGACATTCCCCATCTGCACATCTTTTCTAAGTCAACCATCTGAAAAACTTCATGAGAACCCTGGTCACAAAGACTATCTGCATTGTTTTATAACCAAGAAATCACAACTGTAAGTATCTAATGCAATAGAGCTTATTCAATTTTCATAACAACAACCTCCACCCTGACACCATTACTTTGTTACACCTACGACAATGCCAAAAAGTAAAAAAAAGAGATTTAAAGTCTAAGCTCCCATTAGAAACTTCAAACATTTCATAGCCCAGACAACAAAGAAGTTTGAGCATACCAGCTCTGACTCTACACAGGCATAGAAAGTTTTAAAACAAATGGTCTAAGATTACAAGAATTTTTTTTTCTATCACCCAAATTACTCTGACTCTTATTTTCTTTCATTATTTCATTAGCCTTATATGCAGCACCTGCAGATTTCCTGGTGCCCTGTACAACAACAATAACTCAAAAGTATTCTAAAAGGAGAAATCTTTTCATCTAAAAATACTTAATGTAGGAAAGAGTGTATCTAAAATCACTTTTCAACAGACCTATACACATTAACAAACACAGTTCACTGAAAAATTAGATTTATATTTAATAACAGTTCTTTACATCTTGAAATTTCCCATACTTTCCAGAATAATGCATCATACATATCCCTGGGGATAGGGGATTAAGAATACTTCCCACGTATTCCCTGCGTGTCGTAGAAGGCGACTAAAAGGGGAGGGAGCGGGGGGCTGGAAATCCTCCCCTCTCGTTTTTTTTTTTTTTTTTTTTCAATTTTCCAAAAGAAGGAACAGAGAATTGGGCCAGGTGAGGGTATTCCCTCAAAGGCCCAGTCCTCTGTTCTTAACGCTACCTAGCTAATGCGGGAAATGGCGAATAGTTTGAAAGAAAGAAAGAAACATAAAATATGAATAAAAAAGAAAAACCAAAAAAGATAAATATAATCTGACCTTCAATTTGTCTTCTGTATTGTAAGAATATTCATCTCGTCTCAGGCGTACAAGCGGTCTAAACTCCAGGTAATCGGTTTCCTGTGCGTCATCACCAAACACTGCATAGAAGTTGTAATCTGTATCTGAAAAAATGAATATCGATTCTATGACTCTGCAGAATACCTCAATAAATAAATCACCCGAAAACAAGTACAAAGAGAAAAAATCTCAAGTAAATGTTATATCCACAGAAGTGGGGAACATTGCTCACAATACATGCAACAAATGCATAACTTACACAACTGCAACTTGTCTCTTTCATCGACAAAGCACAAAGTTCTCATCTGTCATACCTATTTCTCTTTCTGGAATATTTAATGCATCCTCAAAATATCTATGAATTCATTCTCCATATGCCATACTTGGGGACATGTTATTCACAATGTCTTCTGAGGAATGGTTGAATTCTTCAACCTACATTATATGGCTACAGTTAAATAAAACTAAGTGCAACTATGACTTAGTTCAAACAAAAGCAGACCATTGAGTTATAACGATGCTGTTTGAGATTGTGGAAGAGAACAAAAAGTCATGGATTAATGTGGCAGGAGTAAAAAGAAATACAGATTTTCAAAGAGGAAGACCTGCAAATCTATCATACAGCTGTGGACATGCAAATGTCAGTTACGATTTTGAAGCAAAATATTCATTACATCTATGCTTTAACGCATCCATGGTACTGCTTTCAACTGCTCTAATTAGTAAATAATTCCACATATTAACAATCACTTTGCTGAAAAAAGCACTTTATCTCATTTGAGGTAAAATATTTACCATCAAGTTTATATCTATTGCAACAATTAATATCAGGTGAATCTAGCCTTAAGTAGTTAGTTAGATTGAGATTATCAAACGCTTTGATAAGTTTGAACACTTGTATGAATTCACCTCTTAACCATCTCTTTTCTAAGCTAAAGAAACTGAATTCATTTACTTCAGCTCTCACAGTACTTGTTTCTCAAGCTAGGAATCATCTCGGTGGCTTACATCTACACTCTCTCCATGCTGTTTTTGTCTTTCAAATAGAGTGACCAAAAGTGAAAACAATATTCATGATGGGGATGCACTATTGAGCAGTAAAGAGAGAGGATAACTTCCCAAGACTTGAATTTAAAAGCCTTTTCTATGAATCCAAGAATTTTGTTTGCCTTTTTCACTGCTTCTGTGCAATAATCATTTGGCTTTAGGTCAACAAAGATTAATACACCCCATTCCTTTTCCTCATTTACCTTTTACAGACCAAATATAATTCTGTTAAATACTCCCTCATGGTAGTTAGCACTAGGAGATTTAGGTTTATCCATCCAGACCATCTGAACCTTGATTATGTTGTGATCTGTTATTAATGTTGGTGCTAAATTCAACATGTCTAAGCCAAGTATAGGCCCTTGTTTTCCAGACAACCCATTTTCTATTTTTTTCATGATAAAGAAAACATTTAATTCTTCACTGTTCATGAGTATTAGGTGTAACATTCTCTTCGTTTATTAATCATGTACTTATTTTGTTAAACACTTGACAGCAGCTACCTCATTTCTGACTGTAGATTGAAACTGTTACTGTTACTACCTTCCAGCTTCAATCTCAGATATGGCGGACTTGAGTCCCCTAGAGATGCATACCTGAATGACAAAAGAAAAAAAATCCAGCCATGCACATAGCCATACAAGCATCTAACATAGCATTTGTTTGGTGGGGATTAAAAACTGTCCTACCACAAAACTAGGGTGTAATCATGAAAATTCACTCTCCTCTACCAGCAAAATACTTATAAGGACCAAGATGCATAAAGTGAACCACTCAGACCTATAATATCAGGGTTTGGAGGTGAGGCAGCACCAAGCAACCACCCAATACTGAACATTCATTAACCACCAGAGTCTAGCTTCTGGGCCTGCTAACACCAGGAGTCAAGAACTGGTTTTTCAAAACTGATGTACAGGAAAGAAGGAAAGTTAGAGGAAATACATGAATGCTCAATGGACTCTGCCTATGGTACAGAAATTATTTTCTAACCTTCAAAACCTACAATTCTCTCCCAAGGAAAAGCCGTATGAACATCAGACAGCAAACCCAATTGAAATAGGAGTTTCAAGAAAAATCTAAGGAAACAATTTTGAAAGAATCTATCTTTTCAGACTCTTAAAAACTGGACCTAAAAAGGTTAAACATAAAATAACTGGACAGACAAAGTGGCAGCGGAGAAAGACTGAGAAAGGCTGTGCGAGATGCTAGAGTTGTGGAAGGATTCTTTGGAGACTGACCGTTTTGTGGGTTTTGTGAGGATGATGATCAGGGAGAAGTGGAAGTATGGTATAAGAAATGAAGAGGAAAGAGCATTGGCAAGTGAGAAGATGAATCGGAAATGCAAGGAGTATGAAAGGAAGGTACCTGAAAGCTTAGATGGAAGTGCAGTGAATGAATGAATGCAGTCATGTGTGAATGAGGTGTTTAAAATGTTTACAGAAATATTATCAATGGTTGTAGAACTGGTAGTTGGATACAGGGTAGTGAGATACAGGAATAAAAAGGGCAATGCATGTTGGACAAAAGAGATTAGAAATGCCATGGAAGAGAAGAAAAAGGCATATGTTACACCGCTCAATAGGAACATACTAGTGGAAGTTCAGCAGAGGAGGGAAGAATACAAAATGTGTAAATGGAATGTTAAGAAGCAGACAGAAGAAAGCAAAGAAAGAGTAGATGAAGATTTTGAAAGAAATCTAAGTGAAAAGTTTTGGGATAATAAGAAACTATACTGACAAGAGGTGAAAAAGAAAAGAGGTGGATGTAAGAGTGGAAATGTTGATGTGAGAAGTAAGGAAGGGGAACTGTTGAATGAAAAGGAGGAAGTGAAAAGAAGATGGAAGGAGTCATTACATACATGGGTATAGAAGATGGAAGGAAGAGGGTACAAGTGCAAGGGCCTATAGCAAAAAGGGAGGTAAGAAGGGCAACAGTGAGGCTAAAGATAGGAAAGGCACTTGGAGTGGATGGGATTATGGGTGAAATGCTGAAGTATGGAGCTGAAAGTGTAATAAAGTGGATGCATCTTATATGTAATTTAGCATGGAAACAGAAAGTTGTGGCTGAGGATTGGGTGAAACCTATTACCTTTCCTTTATTCAAAGGAAAAGGTGTGAAGGATTTATGTAGCAATCACAGGAGAATGTCTGTTCAGCAAACCAGGAAAAGTGTATGTAATAATATAAATTGACAGAGTGATGGAAGCAACTGAATGCAGTGACAGAGCGGATGCATCTTATATGTAATTCAGCAAGGAAACAGAAGGTTGTGGCTGAGGACTGGATGAAAGCTATTAATGTTCCTTTATACAAAGGAAAAGGTGTGAAGGACATATGAACCAATTATAGGAGAGTAAGTCTGTTGAGTAAACCAGTAAAAGTGTTTGCATGAATATTAATTGACAGAGTGATGAAGGTGACTGAACGCATAATAAGTGAAGAAAAGGGGGATTTTAGGAAAGGGAGGTGATGAGTGGATCAGGTTTTTGTAGTAAAGATGACCATAGAAAAGTATTAAGTGAAAGGTAAGAAGTTGTATGCAGCTTTAATGGATCTGGCAAAAGCATATGACAGAGTCAAGTAGAATGCTTTGCGAGATGTGTTAAGAATATATGGTATAGAGGGACATGTTAAGGATATATGGTACTGCAGGACAACTACTGGATGGTATAAAAGCCTTCTACAGAGGAGCAAATGTGTGTGTATGAGTGGATGGAGAGCCGAGCAAAAATTTTGGGATAAATGTAGGTGTGAGGCAAGGCTGTGTGCTGTCACCTTAACTTTTAATATACACAACTGATCCCTACTTATGACCGATGCGACTTACAACCATCAGTACATATGAACAGGAAACAATATAAATAAAAACAATAAGAATGACATATGAATTAAAGAATCTTAAAATATAAATAGAAACTACAGAATCATATAATAAAGCTGGTTAACAAAAAGTGAGATAATCATGACAGAAATCAAGTAGGATAAAAGAATGATGTACAGGTACATGATTTCTATATGCCATGCTGATATGCATCCGATTTACGTCCATTTCAAGATCCAATCAGTCAGTCAGAACGGGGAGAGTATATGGATGGAGTGATAAGAGAGATGAAAGCAAAACTAGGGAAAAGGGGTGCAGAGATGGAGAGTGGTGGTGAGATCTGGTGACTAGTGATAAGTACAAACACCCCCAAGATAACTTTCATTCTCAATTACTACAGGCACTCGCCATTTACCAACAAGGCACTCGCCATTTACCATCAATATTGCCAATTTCATTACATCCCACCTTCACATTCATATCATCCATTACAACCACCTTTCTCTCCTTAAAACCACTTATACAGTCATTCTAATTTCCCCTGAAATGCTTCATTCCATCCTTAACTCGCAGGGTCTTCATATTCACAGGCACATATGCACATACTCATGCATACTTCACAATTCCAATCTCTCCTTACATCCACACTATTCATGGTCCATTTCATCCATGTTCCCTAACATCCACCCACACTCTTCGTGATAACACAACTGCAAATCTATTTTTCCATCTTCCCTGATAATTTTCTTTCATTCCATCCATACAACTCCTCCTTCCAAGCCCTCCCAAAAGTTAAAATCATCATTTCCATTTTCACTCAATACATCCTGCACAGGGATATGAGTCTCTCCAATCCCAACACATCCAAACTATAACTTTTTGATTTTTCCACAAGCTACCTCCTTTAACTATCACCAGTCATCCCATTAGCATTCAGAGACATCATGCTCAATCGCTCGTCCGTTTTACTCTTCGGCATAACTGGTAGACTCTGGTGCCACTTCTTGGCCTTCAGTTCTTCACCTTTGACAGGCCACTACCAGAGGGCAACTCCAGCAAAGTTTCCTAAATGCAGCAGGGCTCTAAGATTGTCCATAAAAGTAAATCTTCAAGTACACCTCAGGTGTGTCTATTTAGAGAGAGAAAAAAAAGAAGTTGGGCAATGCCTCCCACTTCTGTTCCTACCTATCTATCTATCTATCCATATCTCTGATGCCCATTCCCTCTGGGAACTCCAATCAAGGAATGGCCACAGCAAAAGTTTCCACTTATCCCTGTTGTTGCATGTTTCCCTCACATACACCATTCCATGCATTCTTCCACTATTTCTCTCCCTCCAACCTATTTGCCCATGTCAAAGGTGATCTTCCACTCACACCAACCCCTTTAAATGTACTACTCCTTGTACACACCCAGTCTTGCATTCTTTCCACATGCCCAACCTACCTCAAAGTATTATGTTTCACCCATTCTAGCACTCCACAATTCACTCTCTTTGCATTCTCTGCCACATCACATCTCTTATACACCCTTTCATTTCTTCCTTCGTTCCATTTAGTTACAACACATGCTCTTCTCAAATAGCTCATTTCCAGAGCCTGGATTCTAGACCCCTGTGCCTTATTCAACATCCATGTTTCAGCTGCATAGGTCAGGGATGAGAGAACTACATCGTCCCTTAATCCTCTCTTCACTTCCATACTTACACCTCTACCCTCCATTATTCTATTAAGGCTGAAAATCCTCCCCTCCAGTTTTTACTTTTCCAAAAGAAGAAACAAAGAAGGGGTCAAGGGAGGATTTTCCCTCTATGGCTTGGTCCTCTGTTCTTGATGCTAACTCACTAATGTGGGAAATGACGAATGTGTATGATGGTGTATATATATATATATATATATATATATATATATATATATATATATATATATATATATATATATATGAGAGTTGGGGTGAGAGAGTATCATTAAATCTTAGGGAGAATAAAAAGATGTTCTGGAAGGAGGTAAATAAAGTGCGTAAGACAAGGGAGCAAATGGGAACTTCAGTGAACGGCGCTAATGGGGAGGTGATAACAAGTAGTGGTGATGTGAGAAGGAGCTGGAGTGAGTATTTTGAAGGTTTGTTGAATGTGTTTGATGATAGAGTGGCAGATATAGGGTGTTTTGGTCGAGGTGGTGTGCAAAGTGAGAGGGTTAGGGAAAATGATTTGGTAAACAGAGAAGAGGTAGTAAAAGCTTTGTGGAAGATGAAAGCCAGCAAGGCAGCAGGTTTGGATGGTATTGCAGTGGAATTTATTAAAAAAGGGGGTGACTGTATTGCTGACTGGTTGGTAAGGTTATTTAATGTATGTATGACTCATGGTGAGGTGCCTGAGGATTGGCGGAATGCGTGCATAGTGCCATTGTACAAAGGCAAAGAGGATAAGAATGAGTGCTCAAATTACAGAGGTATAAGTTTGTTGAGTATTCCTGGTAAATTATATGGGAGGGTATTGATTGAGAGGGTGAAGGCATGTACAGAGCATCAGCTTGGGGAAGAGCAGTGTGGTTTCAGAAGTGGGAGAGGATGTGTGGATCAGGTGTTTGCTTTGAAGAATGTATGTGAGAAATACTTAGAAAAGCAAATGGATTTGTATGTAGCATTTATGGATCTGGAGAAGGCATATGATAGAGTTGATAGAGATGCTCTGTGGAAGGTATTAAGAATATATGGTGTGGGAGGAAAGTTGTTAGAAGCAGTGAAAAGTTTTTATCGAGGATGTAAGGCATGTGTACGTGTAGGAAGAGAGGAAAGTGATTGGTTCTCAGTGAATGTAGGTTTGCGGCAGGGGTGTGTGATGTCGCCATGGTTGTTCAATTTGTTTATGGATGGGGTTGTTAGGGAGGTGAATGCAAGAGTTTTGGAAAGAGGGGCAAGTATGAAGTCTGTTGTGGATGAGAGAACTTGGGAAGTGAGTCAGTTGTTGTTCGCTGATGACACAGCGCTGGTGGCTGATTCATGTGAGAAACTGCAGAAGCTGGTGACTGAGTTTGGTAAAGTGTGTGAAAGAAGAAAGTTAAGAGTAAATGTGAATAAGAGCAAGGTTATTAGGTACAGTAGGGTTGAGGGTCAAGTCAATTGGGAGGTAAGTTTGAATGGAGAAAAACTGGAGGAAGTAAAGTGTTTTAGATATCTGGGAGTGGATCTGGCAGCAGATGGAACCATGGAAGCGGAAGTGAATCATAGGGTGGGGGAGGGGGCGAAAATCCTGGGAGCCTTGAAGAATGTGTGGAAGTCGAGAACATTATCTCGGAAAGCAAAAATGGGTATGTTTGAAGGAATAGTGGTTCCAACAATGTTGTATGGTTGCGAGGTGTGGGCTATGGATAGAGTTGTGTGCAGGAGGGTGGATGTGCTGGAAATGAGATGTTTGAGGACAATGTGTGGTGTGAGGTGGTTTGATCGAGTAAGTAATGTATGGGTAAGAGAGATGTGTGGAAATAAAAAGAGTGTGGTTGAGAGAGCAGAAGAGGGTGTTTTGAAATGGTTTGGGCACATGGAGAGAATGAGTGAGGAAAGATTGACCAAGAGGATATATGTGTCCGAGGTGGAGGGAACGAGGAGAAGTGGGAGACCAAACTGGAGGTGGAAAGATGGAGTGAAAAAGATTTTGAGTGATCGGGGCCTGAACATGCAGGAAGGTGAAAGGCGGGCAAGGAATAGAGTGAATTGGATCGATGTGGTATACAGGGGTTGAGGTGCTGTCAGTGGATTAAATCAGGGCATGTGAAGCGTCTGGGGTAAACCATGGAAAGTTGTGTGGGGCCTGGATGTGGAAAGGGAGCTGTGGTTTCGGGCATTATTGCATGACAGCTAGAGACTGAGTGTGAACGAGTGGGGCCTTTGTTGTCTTTTCCTAGTGCTACCTCGCACACATGAGGGGGGAGGGGGATGGTATTCCATGTGTGGCGAGGTGGCGATGGGAATGAATAAAGGCAGACAGTGTGAATTGTGTGCATGGGTATATATGTATGTGTCTGTGTGTGTATATATATGTGTACATTGAGATGTATAGGTACGTATATTTGCGTGTGTGGACGTGTATGTATATACATTGTGTATGGGGTGAGTTGGGCCATTTCTTTCGTCTGTTTCCTTGCGCTACCTCGCAAATGCGGGAGACAGCGGCAAAAAAAAAAAAAAAAAAAAAAAAAAATATATATATCAATACAGTGGCACACAGAAGGACATAATTACCTATTTTTTCCAAAAACTATGCTTTAACACTTTAGCAAAAAACATAAGATGGGGAGATTTGTATACATTCAAGTAAGGAGACAGATAGAGGAATAATGCATTCTCAGGACTACAAAAACATGGCATGAGGGTTTTAGGGTACAGTTGAGTCCAGTCTGTCATAAGTATGTCTATCAGCAGGTAAGTAAAGCTGCAGAGTATGAGATACCAAATGGCTTAAAGGTTGAGAAAACTAGAGAAGCCACAAAATCAACATGGTAGTGACCAGAAGAAAGATAACTATGGCTCTTGCAACCAGCCTATTTGGAAGGATAATGCCCTTCAATGCAAGATTTGTAAATATAAGTATGAAAATGACTGAAAAAGTGAGTGAGGAGCTGTACCAACATCTATCACCTGGTAGCATCCATTGGTATTACAAAAAGTGTAACAGCATCACTGCAAGCTGTTCAGTTTCATTGCTGTCATAATTACCTATCTATATCTCTAATGCTCATTCCCTCTGTGAGCTCCTATCAGGGGGTGGCCACAGCAGAATTCTCCACTTATCCCTGTCCTTACATGCCTCACTCAACATACATCATTCAATGCATTCTTCCCCCAATTCTCTCCCTCCAGTACTTATTTCCACTCTATCTAGAACTAGAATACTGTAGTAAACAGGGAGATGAATATGAGGATTGATGCTCTAAATTACAGTCATATGGTGATGCTTCTGTCTCTGCCAAATGCACAGCAGAGGTTATTCTTGTGGGAATGGATGCATTTATCTCCTCTTCTCCAAGACAACCTCTTCTGCCTATCCATGGTTCAACCATTCCTGTTCTGAGGCCATTCAGGAAAGAGATCAGGCATATCGGGCTTGGAAAAACTCTCCTTCCTCTGGCTCCCATTCAGCTTTCATTACTGCAAGCATGTTATCCGTGAGGCGAAGCGTCCTTTCATTCAAAGTAAATGCGATAACATTTCCTCGTTATCCAATGATAGGTCTTTTTAGTCTTTAGCTAAGGGAAACTCTAACAACTGTCGCTCTAACTCTCCTTCACTTTTATCTTCTGATGGTACTATACCCGTCTCTCCAGTAGACAAGGCAACACTCTTTGGTTCCCGTTTCTTCTCTAACTCCACTATGGATGACTTTAACATTCCTTCACCCTCTGATGCTCCTCTTACTAATCCTATGCCTCTTCTCGTAAACTCTTTTTGGACTGTCTGAAAAGTTCCTTTCTCTGGACACAAGCAAGGTTTATGGTCCTAATGGCATCCATCCCCATGTATTGAAAGTGTGCCTCTGAACTTGCACCTGTGTTTGCCTGTCTGTTCCGTTTCAGTTTAAAAACCAAAACTTTTCCATCTCCTTGGAAGCATGCACTGACACATCCCATCCCTAAGAAGAGTGACCATTTTGACACCTTTAACTATCGTCCTATTGCTTTGATATCTACCATTTCCAAAGTCTTTGAATCCCTCCTCAATTCCCATATCCTAAAACATCTTGAAAATCACAGTCTTCTCTCTTATCATCATTATGGCTTCCGTAAGGCAGGATCCACTGATGATATTCTTTCTTATCTTACTAATGTCTCATCATCATCCCTGAAAGATTTTCTGGAGTCATGTGTAGTTGCCTGTGACATGTGTAAGACTTTTGACAGGGTGTGGCATCGGGATCCCATCTCTAAGCTCCCCTCTTTTGGCTTCCCTCCCTCAATTTGCTCATTCATATCTCTCTGGCCAATCTGTCTCTGTGGTTGATGATGGATCAGCCTTCCCCCTTTTCTCCATCAACAGTAGTGTTCCTCAAGGTTCTGTCCTGTCCCCTACACTTTTTCTCCTTTTTTCAATGATTTCCTCTCCTCTACAAATAATTCAATGCACTCATATGCTGACAACTCAACAATGCAGTCATCCATATCCTTCATTTCTGCTCCCTCTTCTCTCACTCGATCTACATCTCGTCTTGACACAACTTCATCATTAAACTCAAGACTTGGATAGGATATCTCAGTTGGGTATACAAATTTTTGTAAAGTTTAATGCCTCCAAGACCCAGGTTCAACCCATCTCTCTATCGAAAACTCCTCAAAACCCTCATCTCTCCCTTGACAGTTCTGTAATTCCACCCCTTGACTCAATGAACATACTTGGTATTACTGTAACATCCACTCTTTCTTGGAAACCCTACATTACAGGAATAACTAAGTCTGCCTCTAAGAAACTGGATGTTCTATTTAGATGTCGAAACTTCTCTTCTGAACAGTTGCTCTGTTTATACAAGGGATTAATTCATCATTGTATGGAGTACTGCTCTCACATTTGGGGTGGTTCTAGCTCTCCATCCTTACCTGACAGACATAAATCAACCTCACATCTTCCCTGATAAATCAATTCTACTTTTCATATCATCTTTCAAAATGAAAGATAGAATAGATCAGTCCACTGAAGGTGTTTCTGAAGTCACAGTAAACTATGTAAAGCTCCATTACCAAAAGCTACTTTTGATGCAGAGCTAAAAACAAACTTTTACCCTTGTCACATACTTAGACCCAAGAGAGAGAAAATGCATAGAAAAAAAAATTGCATTTCTGGAAAAGGCACTGTGAACCAATTAGAAAAGTGGTACAAAACTTCACCTATGAGGTCTTCTCAGGATGGGACATCTGAGAATCCTTAAAAGAACTAGCAATGCATGAAATGCTTACCAGAGAAGATAAATAGGCAGGATGACAAATGAAAGTAATCAAGATATCCTGGATAAGGTTCGAGTGATGGACACTGGAAAGTCAGTAAGAAATGATATGAAACACAGTACTGTCAAAACTGCCTGGAAAGAAAACAAATCTTTGAAATCTGTTGAGACAGTGGAAAAGCTTGGTCACCGCACTACAAGGATATTACTCATTAGGAAAGCAGTCAATGCAGAATCACCAAGATTGCTGTTGGTCTAAAAAACAAATGGAATGAGGAAAGGTTAATGATCATAATGCCACAATAATCAGAGAAGGGCTTGGGAGTTCTAATCAAATATATAAAAGACTTTAACACTTCAGAGAAATTCATCGTCAGTATTCTTCAAGCCAGCGAAATGATCAGTCTTTAAATAGAAATACAAAGAAATTAATCATCAGATGGTACACAATAAAAATTGAAATACCACCTATGAGAGAGTGGGCTTCCCTAAATAATGAAGTGCACCAAAACCCACAACAAATGTGAACATGAAACGACATACAGAACGCATCTACAGAAGTAATGGAATATGTGGAACTGGGATATTTATACATAAGGCATCAGTAGCAGGCAAGACTCATGTTCATTAGAACTATGTGCCACCTGGAGGGACATATCAACACTAGACATAATTGCACTTACTGTTAATCAATACGCTCCCACTGGAAGTCTGATATTTCTCCTCGCTTGAGGCCTATATCATTTCTTTCAAACATTTAATTTTTTTTGTATATTCTTTCATGAGAAATTGATTTTCACTTCACACGAGCCACAACCATTTTTCAGAGAACAGCTCCATTGGGGTTGGAGACCACGGAACATAACAATAAATGATATATTCAAAATAGAAAAAGAATAACATAATGACATATACAGACAAATTCTATTAAATTCCCGAGTCTTTTAAAGTATTACAGATGCATTTGGCCGACTCTACTGGAACCCACTTGTATTCCGAGGATAATTTAGGAGAACTGGGTCAACGATCGTAGTCCACGTGAAACTGATCTCATTAACCACAGGCCAATTCAATGTCAGGTTCAACAACCACCTGAGTAGATATCTGAGTGAGGCTCTTATGAAATATTTAAAATCTCGAGCGTTCTCGAGATGAACAGATGCTAAAGCTGTCGACCATCCGGCAATACCAGGGTCTACAAGCTGGGCAGTGGCTTACGACCTTGATATATGCCTCATTACTTACTCAATATATGCTTTTTAACAATCAGGTCGCGTCAATGTGTTAATTTTACCATTACATTATTTCTTTTCCCGCAGGCACAGTTTTTTTTTGCTCTCTCTCTCCTCTACTCCAGGTCGACCACTTTTAAGGCTGGGGAGCTGGGATGAGGCAACGTCGCTGGAACAGGGAGAAGAAGACGTGAAAGATGACAAAGGTGTGGTCAACAGGTACCTTGTAACAGGCAAGGTAACAAGGTGTGGTCAACAGGTACCTTGCAACCCCGCTGCCTTCAACCCTTTACGAAAACAACGCACTCCACAACACCACCGTCAATCCATAATTATACTCCCTTTTCGGGGCTATTTACCTCTGAATCGCAAGGTTATGACGTTTCTTCATTTCTTTACTCACCACTTATATGTGCTTGTGATGTATTAATAACGAAAAGTACCAAAACTACGAGGAACGACACAACACTCAGCCACATTGCTGCCATGATCACAGAGAACTGACGTCATGTGTTGTTGTCTCATGTCCTTCACGCGGCTTTGTCTTCGGTTTCGTAGGAAACCAGAAAAAAATACTTTATACCGTTAACACACTTGGTATTATCAAAATAGGACTTTAAATATCATTAAAATCTCTCTCTATATAAGTGGTAAACATCACAAACGTCCCTAAGTTCGTGATTAACATTAACGATGAAAAGGAGGCAAAATCCTTCGAGATTGCATTATGGAGCTCAGGGAAGTTTTCACAAGACAGTGACATCCAACCCAGTTGACCAAGCTGGGACATTAAGAGGGGAGGAGAGTGATGGCCATAGCCCAGCAGGAAGGGGCCAATGACTCAAGTACCAAAGCGGCAGGGCCATTGCAGGAAGTGACTAATCAACATTCGGACACAAAGTATGGCGAGCAATGACGGATTTTAAAAATACCTCAGAAGTAGCGACTCTGGTCTCTTAAATCTCAATCATAACCACACTCAGGACAGGATGGATTCCTGTCTTCATCCAGCATCAGACACTGCCCGCGTTAAAGTCCGAGGTAGCATTATTTTACAATACAACCCACCTTTGTAGCTATGGGCGATAAACATATTGAGAGTGCACGAGACCTTGGGCCAATGGTTAACATCTGAAGAAAGTGATAGGCTATTCAGATGGTGGCTATAATTTGACCCTGACGTCTTCATGACCCTAACAGATGATAAGGCTATACGCCACAATAACCAACCCACCCCAGCCTTTGTGGCACAAACATCTAATATTCCATCATGTTTTTATGTTAAATTTTTCTTTTTGTTAGCTGAGATGGCAGGGCAGATGAAGACCTAATCAATGCCATCCCATCAACGATATATATATATATATATATATATATATATATATATATATATATATATATATAGCCCGGGCTAGGTACCCATTTGATCGACTAAACCCTAGAGGTGGATGAACAGCTGGGTTGACTGTGGACTGCCGCAACCAGGATTCGAACCTATGCTCTCGACCCTGGGCGGCTCGTGAATGCGTCACGGTCAGCAACGCTAAATCGCTACATCACAGGAATCCATATGTCCATATGCATTCCACCTTTCCATAGTTTGACATGGCAAACAGCCTATTCTGTTACATAATTCCTACACAGGTTAATACTCTCACGTCTGTGTAATAATGCACCGACGTCCACCTATAATCTACGCCACATTCTTGTCCAAATCCCAGGTCAACCAGCTTTATTTTGCTTGTAATTGAGTGTCCACATATATGTGAAAATGTCTGTGTGGGCTCTTAGAAATATATCGCCAATCTGTTTTATGGTTGTAAACAGTCACAAACACACATTAAACACACATTAAACAAAAAAAGCATTTTAACTTTTTTTTTATTTTACAGTTTTCACGAATTCTGAGAAACACACACACACACACACACACACACACACACACACACACACACACATGCATGCATGCATGCATGCATAGCAAAGCAATAAAACAGCTCAGTTTTTTATGAATTATGTGGTAAGTCAACTACTGTCTTTCAGTCAAAAACATAAGTCCACATCAAGGCCGGGTCTTGACTGAAGTATCGAAAAAATTATGAAACGGAAAAAGAAAACACAAGGGAAAGTATTTACGAATTTTGGTGAAAGTGAAAGACCTGTCTTTTGAAATATGCCAAGTCACAGTTATTGGGAAAGACACGAGTCGGTAGTGTTTTCCAAAGCTTCAAGTGCAAGGAAAGAAGCAGGTATCAAAACGGCCCACCCTTGAGCCAATTATCACTAAACGCATTTACTCTGTGAATGTTCTTGTACATTTGCCACTTTCACAGTGTAGATGTACCTCTACCATGTACTCATTCAAAATACAGAAGCATCTAACCTTACCACGGTCTTTGGCTTTCATCATTTAACTAGTTACTATTAAGACACCCAATTCTGTAATGGCTGAACTATACATTTTCAGCCAAAAGGCTGCCTAGTTCAATTAACCGTGTATTTTCATTATTATTATCATTATAACCCTGAATTTTTATTATTATTATTATCATTATTATTATTATTATCATTGTTATTATTATTATTATTATTATTATTATTATTATTATTATTATTATTATTATCGTTATCTTTTATTTGATCGCCGTTTCCCGCGTTAGCGATGTAACCCCAGGAAACACACGGAGACATCCACATACTATATATACATATATGCACATACATGTACATAAACATACATATATACATATACATACACATATATACACAAATACATATTCATATTTGCTCGCCTTCATCCATTCTCGGCGGCACATCGCCCCACAGGAAGCAGCATCGCCACTCCCTGCGTCAGCGAGGTAGCGTCAGGAAACAGGCGAAAAAAAAAGGTCTCATCCCACACACAAGCTGTCATGTGTAATGCACCAACATCACATCTCCCTATCCACATCCAGGCCCCCACAGACCTTCCCAAAGTTTACATGTTTACATCTCAAGAAAATCTATACTTAGAACGTAACAAAAACATTTATAAAAAGTAAAACTCCCACGAAATAAGAAATGCACACACAGAACATGAATTAAAGGTAACACAGCTCAGTTTTGAATTACAAGAGAAGTGAACTGAGTTGTGAGGAAACATTTGGGATGGCCGAGTTTCTCACCCTAGCATCACAGCTGGACGTCAGCGAAACCCGTGTTTGTGCTAAGCTCTTAGCATGTCGCCCCTCGCCCCTGTGGTAGGAACCAAGAGATCACGGTGTCTATGTGAGTCTCGAGCACCACCGTTGATCCTTGCCAGGAAGGCAGTGGGTCCACACATAGTACCTTGAGGCACACCACACGTTATTCTACCCCATTCACTAACCTACCCCAGAGGAAGGGACCTCGAGCTCTCGAGGAGGAGGAGAACCAACGAATTGTAGGACGCATTCTTACTTCGAAGAGTCGCCAGGTCATAACAAAGTGGTTTACCAGATCAAAACCTTAAAAAAAGTCGTCCATGACCAACGAAAATAACTTGCCGGGTTGCTCAAGGTCAGTTAACATATTTACATGTTGCCATATTGTCTTGGGTCAATATTGGGAAGGATGTCGGCCATGATCAGTGGCGCTACAGATCTTTCAAGGGTTTTGTTGAAGGTAGGGGTGAGGGTGAGGGGTCTGAGTTCATCTATGGTACTGGGTTTAAGCCTCTCAGGTACTGGAGGGATGGTATCTTGGCGACAGAGGAAGGCACATGCCCTTGCTTAAGAAATCTACAGTACATGTGAGTGAGAGGTATGCTTAGTTCAATGGCAAAACTTCTTAATCTGACAAGGAGGTCACCTGAGGCGTGGCCATGTTGCTCTTCAGCTGTGAGAGACGTTTGGCTACGTCTCAGTGGTCGTAATTCTACGACGCTTTCCTCCGCCGGGACGTAAGCAGGAAGACAGGACGTATGGGGAGGTGTCAGGCTGTTGCGTGTCTCAGTAAAGTACGCATTGATCTGCTTAATGACAGCTTGGTCATCAAGTGCGTTCTCCAGATCTATCTTCCATTGCTTAGGTACGATGGTAGACGAGTCTCTCAGAGGTCGAACTGAGATGGTTTGGGTGTGCACGTATGTTGTAACTAGGGTGCAAGGCTCCAGACAACCAAATGGTGGTCGGATGTAACGAGCGACGCCACTGGGAAATGATCATTTAATAGTTCAGGTCGATCTGCACGAGTGTCAGGCGGGATATATGCAGTCATCACTCCTTGGGTTTAAAAGGCAACATGGGTTCTAGTACCGGACGCCCAAGCAGGCCCACAGCCAACCCAGGTGTTCGTCTTCCCACCAGGGGTCGTAGATAAATGGTTACCTGGCTTAGACTGGACTGTGTGTGTGTGTGTGTGTGTGTGTGTGTGTGTGTGTGTGCACATATGAGTAAAGACATGGTACAGTGTATGTAATTGGTTAAGAGAAGCATTACGTGTTAAATTATCTCCGCGTAATTATAATAGCAATCATAAACACAATTATCATTTGATAACCGCAATTCGGGAAAGTACAAACTGGCAAACACAAGGTTCATGATGTCCAATATGTATAAAAAATATATATATATATGAGGCATATACGACCAAAACTTGAATATATTATGTATGTACACAGAACCCCAATTAAGGAAATAAATAAATAAGCTGAAGTGTAAAATGTGTTGCTAAATAGGTGCCTGAATTAGATGGTCTGGGTATGGAAGCTGAAAATAACGTATTCACTTCCTTTTAAAAAATACACAAGGGAAATATAAGACCTTATAATGACGTACAAGACTGAACATAAATGATTTTTTGAAAGGACAAATGATTTTATAGAGCAGGAGGTATTGCTAAGGGCCGCTATAATAGTGGACACAAACAAAATGAATTGTGTATTTGTAATATAATAATCACCTCAATAACTGAAGTCCATTAAGTAAAAATGAAATGTGTAACAGGAATACAAATGGCCTCAAATAGGCTGTAGAATGAACACTGCTCATTTTCCAAAGGTTAAACACAAATTCTTACATTTACCCACACAAATGAGTGTAAAATTTCCATGTCTACTACTCATACACACTCATTAATATATCACATACATCATATATTGCTTGGATGGCAATTAAGACAATAGTTAATCTGAAGTGTTTATTCCAGAACAAATTTTGCAAAATAATAATCAGGCTAAAACTAAAGACAGAGTTTGATTAGAAAATGAAATATATGACCAGGTAACTATGCATCGATTCCTACCCCCAAACAATTATCAATTATCTTTTATTGTTCTTGAGGATATAGAGTTAATATAAACAACGAAAACCGAGTAAAAGGTTATATTATACTATGGAGTAAATAAAAAAGCAATAACCTAAAATAGTCTTAACGATAATGACATTTTTCGTTACCATTAATTCGAACTTGACTGAGTGACACGCATATCTATAGGGGATTCGTATTCTTTAGAATTGATAACAATGGTGGAAATTAATGAAAAAAAAAATAGGTCGAAATGAGCGAGGCTGCCATAAAGAAGTAACGCTAGGATACTCAGGTGGTTGTCACAGAAGCTAATTGCTTGTAACCACAGCAACCCTTAAGCGCGAGAACAAGACCCAAGGGTCATGGATAACACCTAAGGGTCAAGTGGAAAAAAAATTAAGGTCAGGCCACAAGACAGAAGACACGAGTTCAGAGAACCACGTCAGTGTCTCGTAAAACATTCATGAGAAGAGGTTTGCCACGGGAAATATGAAGAGAAGTAGTGACTGAGCTGTTTAATAAGAGGTCTGGGGTATTTTATAAGATGATGCTGGAGAAAATATGAGTTAGAAACATATAGGAAGTCTTCACTATGTGCATGTACAATAACCCATCAGTCCTTGTAGGTAGGGAGCTCAGTAATAATGAAGACCCCTTTCTTGACCTAATATTTCCACCCTAATCTCTCAAATTTCCCAACGCCATCTGCATTAACTCTTCTAGTTTGATTTGAACAATAACAAGTAACTGGCTTGGAGCTTTCAACTCCTGTGCATTCAAACATCTCGTTGAGCTGGTGTCACCCAGGACCTCCAAGATATTAAAGATGGTGGTTATCCTTTCTCACCTCCTTTTGTGAGGAGGCTGAGGGCTTCCCTCCTCCTTTTCATCACTCGTTTACCCGATCTTTGGTACTTTCAAGCTGCATTCCTGTGCATTTTCTCGAGTAGCTCTATGTGTTTCCTCAAGTGCTCAAGTGTATTCAGACTTAGAATCAAAGATATATATATATATATATATATATATATATATATATATATATATATATATATATATATATATATATATATATATATGTGTGTGTGTGTGTGTGTGTGTGTGTGTGTGTGTGTTTGTGTGTGTGTGTGTGTGTGTACGTGTAGGAAGAGAGGAAAGTGATTGGTTCTCAGTGAATGTAGGTTTGCGGCAGGGGTGTGTGATGTCTCCATGGTTGTTTAATTTGTTTATGGATGGGGTTGTTAGGGAGGTGAATGCAAGAGTTTTGGAAAGAGGGGCAAGTATGAAGTCTGTTGGGGATGACAGAGCTTGGGAAGTGAGTCAGTTGTTGTTCGCTGATGATACAGCGCTGGTGGCTGATTCATGTGAGAAACTACAGAAGCTGGTGACTGAGTTTGGTAAAGTGTGTGAAAGAAGAAAGTTAAGAGTAAATGTGAATAAGAGCAAGGTTATTAGGTACAGTAGGGTTGAGGGTCAAGTCAACTGGGAGGTGAGTTTGAATGGAGAAAAACTGGAGGAAGTGAAGTGTTTTAGATATCTGGGAGTGGATCTGGCAGCGGATGGAACCATGGAATCGGAAGTGGATCATAGGGTGGGGGAGGGGGCGAAAATTCTGGGAGCCTTGAAGAATGTGTGGAAGTCGAGAACATAATCTCGGAGAGCAAAAATGGGTATGTTTGAAGGAATAGTGGTTCCAACAATGTTGTATGGTTGCGAGGCGTGGACTATGGATAGAGCTGTGCGCAGGAGGATGGATGTGCTGGAAATGAGATGTTTGAGGACAATGCGTGGTGTGAGGTGGTTTGATCGAGTAAGTAACGTAAGGGTAAGAGAGATGTGTGGAAATAAAAAGAGCGTGGTTGAGAGAGCAGAGGAGGGTGTTTTGAAATGGTTTGGTCACATGGAGAGAATGAGTGAGGAAAGATTGACCAAGAGGATATATGTGTCGGAGGTGGAGGGAACGAGGAGAAGAGGGAGACCAAATTGGAGGTGGAAAGATGGAGTGAAAAAGATTTTGTGTGATCGGGGCCTGAACATGCAGGAGGGTGAAAGGAGGGCAAGGAATAGAGTGAGTTGGAGCGATGTGGTATACCGGGGTTGACGTGCTGTCAGTGGATTGAATCAGGGCATGTGAAGCGTCTGGGGTAAACCATGGAAAGCTGTGTAGGTATGTATATTTGCGTGTGTGGACGTATGTATATACATGTGTATGGGGGTGGGTTGGGCCATTTCTTTCGTCTGTTTCCTTGCGCTACCTCGCAAACGCGGGAGACAGCGACAAAAAAAAAAAAAAAAAAAAAAAAAATTATATATATATATATATATATATATATTAATCGAGAATTTACTTTCTTACATTCTATCACATACTCCCACAACTCCTGTTTCAGGAGTATTGCTACTCCTTCCCTTGCTCTTGTCCTCTCACTAACCCCTGACTTCACTCCCCAGACATTTCCAAACCACTCTTCCCTTTTACCCTTGAGCTTCGTTTCACTCAGAGCCAAAACATCCAGGTTCCTTTCCTCAAACATACTACCTATCTCTCCTTTTTTCACATCTTGGTTACATCCACACACATTTAGGCACCCCACTCTGAGCCTTCGAGGAGGATGATCACTCCCCGCGTGACTCCTTCTTCTGTTTCCCATTTTAGAAAGTTAATACAAGGAGGGGAGGATTTCCGGCCCCCCGCTCCCGTCCCCTCTAGTCGCTTTCTACGACACGCGAGGAAAGTTGATGGAGAGAGGTGGGTGATTATTGGTGCATATGCACCTGGGCATGAGAAGAAAGATCATGAGAGGCAAGTGTTTTGGGAGCAGCTAAATGAGTGTGTTAGCGGTTTTGATGCACGAGACCGGGTTATAGTGATGGGTGATTTGAATGCAAAGGTGAGTAATGTGGCAGTTGAGGGAATAATTGGTATGCATGGGGTGTTCAGTGTTGTAAATGGAAATGGTGAAGAGCTTGTAGATTTATGTGCTGAAAAAGGACTGATGATTGGGAATACCTGGTTTAAAAAGCGAGATATACATAAGTATACTTATGTAAGTAGGAGAGATGGCCAGAGAGCGTTATTGGATTACGTGTTAATTGACAGGCGTGCGAAAGAGAGACTTTTGGATGTTAATGTGCTGAGAGGTGCAACTGGAGGGATGTCTGATCATTATCTTGTGGAGGCTAAGGTGAAGATTAGTATGGGTTTTCAGAAAAGAGGAGTGAATGTTGGGGTGAAGAAGGTGGTGAGAGTAAGTGAGCTTGGGAAGGAGACCTGTGTGGGGAAGTACCAGGAGAGACTGTGTACAGAATGGAAAAAGGTGAGAACAATGGAAGTAAGGGGAGTGGGGAGGAATGGGATGTATTTAGTCAATCAGTGATGGATTGCGCAAAAGATGCTTGTGGCATGAGAAGAGTGGGAGGTGGGCTGTTTAGAAAGGGTAGTGTGTGTGGGATGAAGAAGTAAGAGTATTAGTGAAAGAGAAGAGAGAGGCATTTGGACGATTTTTGCAGGGAAAAAATGCAATTGAGTGGGAGAAGTATAAAAGAAAGAGACAGGAGGTCAAGAGAAAGGTGCAAGAGGTGAAAAAAAGGGCAAATGAGAGTTGGGGTGAGAGACTATCAGTAAATTTTAGGGAGAATAAAAAGATGTTCTGGAAGGAGGTAAATAGGGTGCGTAAGACAAGGGAGCAAATGGGAACTTCAGTGAAGGGCGTAAATGGGGAGGTGATAACAAGTAGCGGTGATGTGAGAAGGAGATGGAATGAGTATTTTGAAGGTTTGTTGAATGTGTCTGATGACAGAGTGGCAGATATAGGGTGTTTTGGTCGAGGTGGTGTGCAAAGTGAGAGGGTTAGGGAAAATGATTTGGTAAACAGAGAAGAGGTAGTAAAAGCTTTGCGGAAGATGAAAGCCGGCAAGGCAGCAGGTTTGGATGGTATTGCAGTGGAATTTATTAAGAAAGGGGGTGACTGTATTGTTGACTGGTTGGTAAGGTTATTTAATGTATGTATGACTCATGGTGAGGTGCCTGAGGATTGGCGGAATGCGTGCATAGTGCCATTGTACAAAGGCAAAGGGGATAAGAGTGAGTGCTCAAATTACAGAGGTATAAGTTTGTTGAGTATTCCTGGTAAATTATATGGGAGGGTATTGATTGAGAGGGTGAAGGCATGTACAGAGCATCAGATTGGGGAAGAGCAGTGCGGTTTCAGAAGTGGTAGAGGATGTGTGGATCAGGTGTTTGCTTTGAAGAATGTATGTGAGAAATACTTAGAAAAGCAAATGGATTTGTATGTAGCATTTATGGATCTGGAGAAGGCATATGATAGAGTTGATAGAGATGCTCTGTGGAAGGTATTAAGAATATATGGTGTGGGAGGCAAGTTGTTAGAAGCAGTGAAAAGTTTTTATCGAGGATGTAAGGCATGTGTACGTGTAGGAAGAGAGGAAAGTGATTGGTTCTCAGTGAATGTAGGTTTGCGGCAGGGGTGTGTGATGTCTCCATGGTTGTTTAATTTGTTTATGGATGGGGTTGTAAAGGAGGTAAATGCAAGAGTCCTGGAAAGAGGGGCAAGTATGAAGTCTGTTGGGGATGACAGAGCTTGGGAAGTGAGTCAGTTGTTGTTCGCTGATGATACAGCGCTGGTGGCTGATTCATGTGAGAAACTACAGAAGCTGGTGACTGAGTTTGGTAAAGTGTGTGAAAGAAGAAAGTTAAGAGTAAATGTGAATAAGAGCAAGGTTATTAGGTACAGTAGGGTTGAGGGTCAAGTCAATTGGGAGGTGAGTTTGAATGGAGAAAAACTGGAGGAAGTGAAGTGTTTTAGATATCTGGGAGTGGATCTGGCAGCGGATGGAACCATGGAATCGGAAGTGGATCATAGGGTGGGGGAGGGGGCGAAAATTCTGGGAGCCTTGAAGAATGTGTGGAAGTCGAGAACATAATCTCGGAGAGCAAAAATGGGTATGTTTGAAGGAATAGTGGTTCCAACAATGTTGTATGGTTGCGAGGCGTGGACTATGGATAGAGCTGTGCGCAGGAGGATGGATGTGCTGGAAATGAGATGTTTGAGGACAATGCGTGGTGTGAGGTGGTTTGATCGAGTAAGTAACGTAAGGGTAAGAGAGATGTGTGGAAATAAAAAGAGCGTGGTTGAGAGAGCAGAGGAGGGTGTTTTGAAATGGTTTGGTCACATGGAGAGAATGAGTGAGGAAAGATTGACCAAGAGGATATATGTGTCGGAGGTGGAGGGAACGAGGAGAAGAGGGAGACCAAATTGGAGGTGGAAAGATGGAGTGAAAAAGATTTTGTGTGATCGGGGCCTGAACATGCAGGAGGGTGAAAGGAGGGCAAGGAATAGAGTGAGTTGGAGCGATGTGGTATACCGGGGTTGACGTGCTGTCAGTGGATTGAATCAGGGCATGTGAAGCGTCTGGGGTAAACCATGGAAAGCTGTGTAGGTATGTATATTTGCGTGTGTGGACGTATGTATATACATGTGTATGGGGGTGGGTTGGGCCATTTCTTTCGTCTGTTTCCTTGCGCTACCTCGCAAACGCGGGAGACAGCGACAAAAAAAAAAAAAAAAAAAAAAAATATATATATATATATATATATATATATATATATATATATATATATATATTAATCGAGAATTTACTTTCTTACATTCTATCACATACTCCCACAACTCCTGTTTCAGGAGTATTGCTACTCCTTCCCTTGCTCTTGTCCTCTCACTAACCCCTGACTTCACTCCCCAGACATTTCCAAACCACTCTTCCCCTTTACCCTTGAGCTTCGTTTCACTCAGAGCCAAAACATCCAGGTTCCTTTCCTCAAACATACTACCTATCTCTCCTTTTTTCACATCTTGGTTACATCCACACACATTTAGGCACCCCACTCTGAGCCTTCGAGGAGGATGATCACTCCCCGCGTGACTCCTTCTTCTGTTTCCCATTTTAGAAAGTTAATACAAGGAGGGGAGGATTTCCGGCCCCCCGCTCCCGTCCCCTCTAGTCGCTTTCTACGACACGCGAGGAATACGTGGGAAGTAAAATTGAAAGTTGATGGAGAGAGGTGGGTGATTATTGGTGCATATGCACCTGGGCATGAGAAGAAAGATCATGAGAGGCAAGTGTTTTGGGAGCAGCTAAATGAGTGTGTTAGCGGTTTTGATGCACGAGACCGGGTTATAGTGATGGGTGATTTGAATGCAAAGGTGAGTAATGTGGCAGTTGAGGGAATAATTGGTATGCATGGGGTGTTCAGTGTTGTAAATGGAAATGGTGAAGAGCTTGTAGATTTATGTGCTGAAAAAGGACTGATGATTGGGAATACCTGGTTTAAAAAGCGAGATATACATAAGTATACTTATGTAAGTAGGAGAGATGGCCAGAGAGCGTTATTGGATTACGTGTTAATTGACAGGCGTGCGAAAGAGAGACTTTTGGATGTTAATGTGCTGAGAGGTGCAACTGGAGGGATGTCTGATCATTATCTTGTGGAGGCTAAGGTGAAGATTAGTATGGGTTTTCAGAAAAGAGGAGTGAATGTTGGGGTGAAGAAGGTGGTGAGAGTAAGTGAGCTTGGGAAGGAGACCTGTGTGGGGAAGTACCAGGAGAGACTGTGTACAGAATGGAAAAAGGTGAGAACAATGGAAGTAAGGGGAGTGGGGGAGGAATGGGATGTATTTAGTCAATCAGTGATGGATTGCGCAAAAGATGCTTGTGGCATGAGAAGAGTGGGAGGTGGGCTGTTTAGAAAGGGTAGTGTGTGGTGGGATGAAGAAGTAAGAGTATTAGTGAAAGAGAAGAGAGAGGCATTTGGACGATT